>NW_009191428.1:0-19496 GCF_000690835.1 Fulmarus glacialis | reverse complement strand
GGAAAGAGAGATTCCTGATGTCGAAAAAATTGATAAGGAGTATGCTCAAAGTGATACATTCACTTTTGCTCCCTATCCTGCAAAGTCCGAGCCATTTTCCTGGTGCTGGTATGTGGCACTTTATTATGCAGTGGATGCTCTCGATGGAGAATGTTTTCTTCCTAGTTGTTATTACACTTTTGTTGGCTTTTGATTTCTGGTGATCAAAAGAACGCTGTAGTCCTACTGAGAGAGACAGATACTATCTCTGCTGTAGCCAAGACATGATACATCAGTGGCTTTGAAGGTTAGAACCAAAGCTTTATACTGGAAGTGAACTGAGAGACCAAAGAAGGGATCAAAGTTTAGGAGTGATGCATGTATGACAGCATCGGATGGGCTACAGCATGTGTGGCAGGGAATCACTATAAAAGTAACACCCACGGATGCTTACAGAGTGACTTAGTTCTGAGAAGAGAATGCAAGGTGAGTAGAAGCGCTTCTGTGTTGCTGAGATTTTGTTTTCTTGTTTAAATTTGTGCAATGTTACTGGATTCATTTACTGAAAAGATACCAATGGTTTGTAATATTTTAAAAAATAATAATTTTTACACAAGACCTACCTGCGTTTTCTACCTCAAAGCCTCCAACTGTCAAATAAGATACCTTAACTTTCCTTTCAGATAGCTGAAAGTAAGATCAGTTAATGTGCCGGCTCCCTCCATGTTTTTTAACTAATTTCAGATTTATTTTGGCACACCGCAGCTGCAGTAACTTAAAATTCACAATAAGGGAGTCATGATTTGCTATATATACCCCTAAAAGTCTTCAGGTATGTATGTTATAGAACTGTATGCCAGCAAGGGTCAGAATTAAAGCTTCCCTTAACATAATAAAGATGACTTCTTTAAACATGTCACCTTCAATATTCACATTCTCTGGCTCCTGGCATGTCTGTTTCAATACCTGACATTCATGGTGGTGACTGACTCCCAACAACTGCAGCTGAGAGGACTTAACGCTTTTCATCTTTTTAGGCAGACATGAACAAATTAATCCTCCCCCTAAATCCTATGATGGAGGAGGTCCAATTATTTTATGGAGCCACATATATGACTTGCTCAAGGTCGCAGAAGTAGTTGGTCTTATAGCCAGGATTAGGATTCAGGTCTCAATTCAGGTCTCCACTCCTCTGCTCTGATAGGTATGGCGGGCACTTTTGTGCAGCTTATGGACAACAGTTCTTTTTCATAAAAATGTACTCAGAATTACAGTTAAAGATTATAAAAAATTATGGGGGTTGTCTGGATTTATTTCTGCAGCAGCCAGCACATGTACAAACTGTGTGAGTTTACACTCTTATGCTACTATGTAAAGGAATTTAAACCACATTTTTACTCAGGGGA
This sequence comes from Fulmarus glacialis, assembly GCF_000690835.1. Classification (NCBI taxonomy): domain Eukaryota; kingdom Metazoa; phylum Chordata; class Aves; order Procellariiformes; family Procellariidae; genus Fulmarus; species Fulmarus glacialis. The sequence goes on along the minus strand of NW_009191428.1, from coordinate 18,111 downwards.
AAAAAAAAAACCCAAACCAAATAATATCTATTATCCCAATGAATAGTAATTAAAACATCATTGGCAGTATTTCCTAGCTGCTTTGCAGACCTCCCATTTATTTATACAGGGCTCAAAAGAGCTTTACAAATTTAGGACAGCAGATCATGTTTAGGACAAAGATTTTACAAAGCTCCTCATGTTCAGATCTTCTTTCTAGCTACCTCAGTAATATAGTAAGCATTATTGGAAAGACTAAGAAGGTCAGAGCAGCATTATAAGAGGCAAGAGAGAAAACAGGAATCTTGTTATATACACCTTCCTGCAAATTCCAACTGCAGTAACCTGGTTTCAAATTAATTCAGCAACAAAATTCCTATTGATTTTTAGCAGTGGAGGAATGCATCCACTATGTCTTTTGCCACATGGATTTTCTCTCAGCTCAGCGAGGCTACTCAGAATAATCCCAGCTTGCAGGACTGTTTGGGTCTTAAAGAAAGAGATGCCGTGCTAAAATAATTTGCATTTTATAGCTTTCACTGTGCATGTATTGAATTGACCTTGATACCAAGTCACCAAAACAAGTATTTTGTGACCTGTTTTTCATCACTAACTTCACTCAAAGTGAGTGAAGTTTCATCACTTCACTTTTCTCCAAACTGAAAATGAGTGTTAATTTTAAAAGCTTGAATTTGTGATTTTTTTTAAAACAAAAGTTGATCAAAGAATATGTACTTATAGTGCTTTTATGTTCCTTCCAGTTTTGGAAACAACAGTGCTTTACTTTTCAACTCCAGATGGCACTGTGGTGCTTAACACTACCCAACTGGGGGAGAGCAGATGGATTGCAAAAGCATGCAAGCTCCTGAAAAACAATGGCTTTCTTGTTTTATGAGAAATCAGCTGCTAATAGTTTTCCAGTGCAGATGTCCTATTTTAATTTCAGTTCGATGAAGACTGGGCTAACAAATGGCAGTTTATATGCCTGAGATACGACTTGTCGTGAAAGAAAGGACTTGCTTGTCTGTACTTGCACAAGGTCGCGAGCAAAACCTAATGCAACACACACTACTGCAGAATGAAGGGAGAAGGTCTGCTGTTGCACAGCTCTTCCTATTCACAGTGATTAATTCTATCTCTGTACAATTGGTAATTCTGCTCATAAAAGTGTATTTTCAAGGATGGAGTGCAAACCACTGAAGTAACGAGGTTATCGGTAACTTTTCTAGGGAAACCCATAGACTTTACTGTTTGGAAGACATCCTTTGCCATTTCATGTTATCACTTAGACTATTACAAAAAAATCTACAATAAATAATATTCTTCCTTCATGTTCATCCTTTGAAAATTTAGGAGTAGGACGTTCATATATTTGCTTAATCATATACTCATCTATACTGCATCTTTTCTTACATACTAATTTTTCTTGAGATTCTATCCCCTTAGTTTTTATAGTCTTCCCAATTCTTAATTTTGTAGAAGTCTGCCTGACACCTACATTCTTTTAACTCTTCCTAGCTTATACTCTAATTCTCCAATTTTGTATAGAGTAATTTCTAAATATATGTTACCTGACCTATGGACCCAGTTAAAGTTCCCAGCTCCCACTGCACAATCACTAAACCATTGCTCAACCCAAGTCTGAATAACATCACTGGCTTTTCTGTGCATTTCATCTGCCAAAATTCTTGAATTTGCTCCATAGGCCCACGAATTTCCCATAGGCCATGATAACTCTTTTGACGACTCCAAGCAAAACTCAGAGTTTACATGGGTTCATTTGCAGGCTGTTGTATTTTTAACCCAAGTCAATCCTTTTCCATAAGTTAAGGAAGCGACTGAAGATACATAGAAAGGGCAGGCTATTTGTCATACATCTTCACAGATGACTATTTCATCACAAAGAGTTTATGAAAGAAGACGACCTCAAAAGACAAAAAGGAATAAAAGTGAGAGAGAGATGACTGTTTTAAACAGGCAGGACCTTAAAATAGGCTAGGTTCTCTCAAGCACCATATGGAATCCTTTTCCAAAGGCATCAAAAATGCACACGCACCTGCCCCCCCCCGCCCAGAAGGCATCCTCAAGTTCCCCCTAGATTTATGAAATATTAGTGTATTTGTCATGTTAGTTCTGGTAAACGAGTAGCCACAAAACCACACGAGGCAGAATGTCCTACATTACTAGACAATAATGATGCCTCCGAAGACTGAAAACTTGTACAACATCTGCTTTCGTTCCACAGCTCTGTAGCTCTTAATTTTCTTCTCCATCCTCAAAGTTGCATGAGGACAGTGGTGGTTCCTGATAGCACTACAGAGTGCATAACTGATATGTTATTGGCATATGTGACACAATAGATAAGCATTTCTTCCTTCGGAATGTGTTCATGTCCATTCTAGGTCTTCTGAATAAAACTCAAAAAATGTCCTGAAATCAATTTTTTTTAATTCAAAATAAACTTTAATTTAAGAAAACTGTCCCCAAACAAAATTTATATACATTGTATTTACAATTTTGCTGCTGACTAGGTAATATTTACATTACATGTAATGTAAAATCTTCCCCTTGCATGAGTCACACTCAGCCTTTAGACTGAAACCAGTGCCACAGCAGACAAGGGAGAAATTTCTGAAAAAAAAAATCTTTTGTATGTAACCATGACACATAAGATGAATTAAAAAAAAAAAAAAATCTAACCTGAGAGGAACAAATCAAAGCACTGTTGTTACATCATTAGAAAAACAAACTTGGCGGTAGAAAGAATGTACATTTCCTGATGAGGGACATACAGAGTGGTGAGAAACTTTATCAGCTGCAATGCTAAGGTTGTACTAAGATGAACAGAAAGCTGGGTAAAAGCCAGATGACAGCTACAATAACAAACAGGGTTTGGCTCAGCAGGCACCAGCATTTTCCTAGTGCATATTCTTCTGTCATCCTCTCTGCTGCAGCTTCTTTCCCTCTTAAACTCAAGGAAGAAGGTGAAGGAGGAAAATGAAAGCAGGCCAGACCAGCATCCCTGAAGCTCTTCTAAAAGTCCCTTTGCACCCTCTCCACCCTGCAGCCTCTGTTGCAACGCTGTGTGTTGGTGTTGTGGGAGGAAGATGAGCACTACTCAAAGCACCTTTGGCAACATACTGTTTTTAAAAAAGCTTTTGGGGGTGGAGTACCTCCCCAAATCTAATTATGTAAAGCAAAGCATGATCTAGGTACTTACTGTGTTGCAAAGCTGACTGCTCAGCCAGTGAGCAACTGCACCCCTACACTCAATTGTCTGGCCACTGATTCACACCAGTAGCAAGGTGGATCCCTCATACTCCTTCACAACTATGTGCTTGCTGGGGCAGTTGCAGTGTTAAACTGTCTCATGTTCTTAAAAGAGGTTGCGGTTTGGGCTTTTTTTGCCTTCTCCAGCCATACCATCACATGCTCAGAAAGATGTCAAATGTAACACAAATGGCACATGAGTGGTGCCAGCCTCTGACCTATTAAAACACAATCAGCAACCATTTGCTTTTCTGACCGAAAAACTTACCGTGGCATGGGCAATTGCATCAGACAAACATGTCTGATGTCTTCTGTGGTCATAATCTAGACTTACTCTAAACCTGTTTGGAATTAATTTGAAGATGTTGCAAAACATTATTTGATGCATTTTGCAAAACACAGATAGAAGCCTGCATCTGAGGAAAATGAAGAATGGAAGTAGTACCTGCAGATAGTACAGCCTTCCAGAACTGAAGCAGGAGAATTTAACATTGGAAGGAATGTCATGGAAACTGGTCTGCACAAAAGAAGTAGGTTCGTGTCCAAATTACTGTCTTGCGGAGACCGATTCTGTCAGTTCCTTTGTGAGCCATCTAGCCCTCTCTTTGCCTGCTGGGGAAAATGGTGCAGAACTATAAATGTTTCTTCACTAATTTAGGCCTAAACTTTTTTTTTTTTTTTTAAAAAGTACTACTCTATTGCTGAGCAGCCTCATACTTCACTTTTTGCTTCCACTAAACCTGCTGCCAGATGAGGGCTGGGTGCGGCGGATGTGGCTTAATATTAAATGCAGAAGAAGCATCATCCCAAAGAACCGTGTATGCTGGGGATCAGAGTCCTTTCACTCTCTTTTCAGCTTTCAGAACAAAGCAGCAGCATTTATGAGATCACATAAAATTTCAAGCCAGTTAAAGCTATAGTTCCTAGAGATTACTCTAGAACTAGGTATTTTATTATTTTAGATTGTTATGTAAACATTCCACAGAATGCAACTTCATTTTCCCACTGTAGTTTTACTCTTGCATTTTCTCTAGTAATCTGTTTGCACATGTTCACTTCTCTCTTTGAAAATCTGTTTTTGCGGAAATATCAATTTTGGCTTTTACATTTTTTCACTGACTCTCTTCTTTCCTCTTAAGTGAACAATTCATCCTCCTTTTTCTGCCAAAATGCAGTGATTGGTAGCAGTGCTGAATTCTTTTAGTGTACCTTTTTTTGTACATCTGGCTGTATGCAGCCAGATTTATAAAGCTATTAGGATAGTGACACAATCATATTTTTAATGGGAAAATAAGCAAGCTAAGGCAGAGGTTTTAAGGCTCACCACATTAAATAGTCAAACTTCTGAAGTTTCTCATTTTAACTCATCCTAAAACTGACTACACTCACCACTTATGCAAGTTTTTGTTATCTTATAACCTTCTTTATCACTATGAAAATAGTGTCTTTGGAGCTTGCTGGCAGAGATCATTCTTAGAAAATTATCATCCTGTTGTTGGTATTTCTTCAGATCTGGGCTGACGTTTCAAACATCCCATCCCATTTTCTGGAACAAGCAGACCACACCATTTTCCAAAATTAATCCAAAGATGATGGCCAACCAAGGGAGCATTCGGTTCAAGTTCAATGTAACTGCAAAAGAAAACAGAACAAATTTATCACCATTTAAGAAGATCATAGGAACCATGTGAGAATTCATATTAATTTGTATGTATAAGAAATCACACAAATCTGTTAAAGTCTGCATTCCAAAGCCATGCATAGAATTAATATGAAATTTTCATCTTACAGACACACAAAGAATTCTACTTTATGTTTCAATGATACACGATGAGTTGTCTCAAATCCTAACTGATGAATCTGATAGATATAATATAGCATATACAAAGAGATGATGGTGAGATAAGAGGTGATTTTTCTTTTTTTAATAAAGTGTTTTGTTTCATTCACTTTCTATAAAAGTCTAAATAACACAGTTTTAAGCTAGAGCTATTTCAGTCACATATCTGATACAAATGAAAAAAAAATAACAGCAATAATAATGACTTCGTAACAGCTGCATTCTCTCACACACGTTCTATACAAATAGTGTAGTAATAAAAAATCAAAAACATACCTCTAATTGCCTGAGAGTTTGATATCAAGACAAACACTTTTATAAACGCAAGACACAAAGGCGTGTAGTCATGTTCCCAAATAACAGCTGGAATTAGCAGAAGTTTTCCATAGCTGGACAACAGCAGTGCTTTGAAAAGTAAAATGAAGTCAGACTTTGTTTTCAGCATCTCAGGCCTCATCCACCATAAGGTAATAAAAATGCCAACCAAAAATGAAGTTTGTTCTAAAAGGAAATAAGAGGAGTTGGAAAGAGAGAATGAAGTGCCAAAATCAAGTCCTTTTTTCAGTGAATTCAATGAATTTCAGTGAAATCATGAGTCCCAAATGCAACTGAGCCACTGCTATTTAAGACATATGCAAACATTAACATGTCCTCCATCTCCTGTGTTTGTTCATGACATTCAAAATAATTCTCTCACAGAATTCTGTCTGTAGGATTGTCCTACTCGTAATTTCTGACACCATACAGCACAGGAAGTTTAGCATATGAACTTCCTTTACTCTTCCTTTTTAACAAAAGGAGAGGGTTTTTTTCAACTGCCTGTTAGCCTGTAAAACAAAATCAGTACTTGTCTTTTTTGAAAAGGTCACCAGCAATGAACCCTTTCCATCCAGCATGAGAAAGAACACTAAGGTGAAAATATCACTGAGCTGTTAGACCTTTTTTGACACCGCATCCCTGCATAACACTGGTATTAATGCAGATTAAAGCAACTCTCACGATAACTGTAATAGATGAATTACTACTGAAAAATGAGTTCCAACATTTTTACTGACCTGTTATGAAAGCCTACTTAGAGCAACAATAGACAATAAATGACTGAAGTTAAACTTTGAATGTCTAAGGGAAATACTAGTTTTAGTCTGCGGGCTTGATTTAAACTCTATCACCAAAAAAAAAAAGAGAATAAAAGTATTAACCAAAATAAAACAAAACCCCTCCCCTGCCTTCAAATTTAGTCTTGCAGCACATAAGTATTTACTCTTTACCAGTGATGACACTGCTCTGTATCTTTGTGCATTCGTGTAAAAAAAAAACCAGATACAGCTTTTCCCGATTATTGTTTACTTCTGTAAGGATCATCCTTAATGCTGCATCGCCTTAATGAATAATAAACATTGGAGTCAACATGAAATATGGAATAAGGGTGAGCTCTACATTGGTCTTCAAAACTATGTAAATGGATTCAGATGAAGATTTCTGAATATTAGCACTTTTCAGTGTTTTGGTATCTGATGCTTATTATATCAGTCTGAACTTCAGGATCGAAATATGCATTTGCATTAAATGAAGGCAAATGAGAGAGTATGTGTATAATCGTTTAACCATACTGCATAGGACATGACATCCATTCTGTATTAATTTTTGCAATACAGGCTTGATGAAAGATTCATGAAGTTATTCAATGCCTAAAGAGTAAATAGTTACATAAACTAATCATCAATCTTACCTAAAGAAGCTATACCAAACATTCTATAAAAATCCCATTCCTTGGCATATCTGATTAAGTCATCAGGATCTATGTTTTGGCTTGAATCCTGTAGTTGCAACCACCTGAGATAAGCCTCACAGAGCAAACAAAATATGCAGAGCTTCCCATGAATCTGGTAAATGAAAGAATAATAAAAGCATTAGTATTAAATCAGCACAAATTAAAGTATTAGTATTAAATTGGTATTTAAAATACATTTCTACATCTCCACACAAACAAGCTCTGTAGGTTTATTATTTTTGTTTAGAAATATAAGCAGGTTACTTCTGCTGAGCCACTAGTTTAGCACATCATCCTTTTAACATAAATTGACATGATAAACCAATTGGAGAAGGTAGGAAACGGCATGAACAGTTCCATACAGAAGAAAGCATATAACTGTAGTTTGTAAAGCCTGCTTTATACCTTTTTTTAATTGGGAGGGGTGTTTCAGTTAGGAATATAAAACCAAAATTGTGCCATAGCTAGCAGAACTATACTATCAAAATCCCTAGTTTCAGGGCAACTACTCCCTTCAGTGAACTGGTTTAAATAGCCTTGTTTTTGTTTTTCCCTGTGACAAGCTCCATTAGAACAAACTGGTAGTTATACCAAAAACATATCTCAGTTCAGATAAGGGTGAAGAACCAAAAATAAATGGAGCAATGTAACGAAACAAAACTTAAAAGTATCCTCTGAAGTGACTACAAAAATGATGTCATGAGGGTCCATAGTTAGCATGTTTCCACATTAAACAGTCTGTAAGCCAGTATGCATAGGGATGAATTCTGATTCTATACAGATTTAAATAAACCAATGCAATTTATGTGCGTGGATTCTACTTTTTCCATTAGAGACTAGTTATGCCAATTGCACACACATGCACACGCTAAGCCAGTTTAAAATTCAACTCAATTTATCTGAATAGACGAAATTTCCACAGATGGAATAGTTCTTCCAGAAGCCTCATGGGAAACATCATTACCAGTCTTCAGAAGCATTGAATTCATTAAAAACCTTTAGTCAGATTCATGCTTGAGAGACGAGGTGAGTGTATCTATCTACATGGCTTAACACTGGACTGGCCAAGAGGTACCAACATGAACACAGCGTACACTTATGCTTGGATAGTTTGTTCTAGATTAGCTTCCCTCTCCTGCGAAATTAGTCCTTAAAGTAAAAATACGCAATTCTGTCAGAAAAGCTACACCTCTACACTCCAGCCGGGCCAGCACAACTAAGTTGACTAGGTAACTGCATCAACAACGCTTCATGTAAAAGCCACTATCTTTTGCTATAGTTTTAAGGACATGGTTAATTACTCAGGAGGAAACTCATGAGAAATTAGTACAGTAGTTTTAATTGGCATAGTATTGTTAATAATGTATGTTACACTGCTATAGCTCCTTTCAAAAAGAACTGTTTCCAACAGAAATTTAGGTTGGAAATGAACTTGAAGTTAGACCTTTCTCTTCCACTGAGTCCAGTTAGGACTCTCTTTAACATGTAGGCTTACTGCTGTTATTTGCTGGTATTGTGATATTGCTACTGAGGAGATACTAACTTTCTTAGCAACACATGGAGTTTGAGGTTTCATGTGTTCTATTCATGATATTAGACCCTTAACCTGCTCAAGAACAAAACTGATTCAGCTTGATGGAACCTGTGGAAGGGCAGAAAAACAGTTCCTAAAATTTTACAACTACTGCAATCAACTTACCAAACCTAAATATATCTTTAACAAAAAAAAAAAAAAGTCACAGGATAGGGGCGTAGCAACTTACATTTATCTTTGTATTGAAAAGAATGTGTCTGTATGCTTGTGCTTTACATAAAATAGCATTAATCAAGATGATAACAGGGTCATACTCAATGTATTTGTCCACAGGTTTCTGGCAGGATTTCTGAAAAATCACAAAATAGTAAGAATTAGAAGAAAAAAAAGAAAAAGAAAGCAAGCGTTTATTAAATGTTCCCCTACGCTTAGCACAATTGCATAAATCCAAAGTAGCTATTCAATTCTTATTAGTCTTTCCTTAATGTAATCTTCATTTTCAATAGGTTTTTAATCCATCCAGAAAAATTGCTTCCCCCCCTTGACGCTACAGTTGACACAAGGATTTCCCTTACAAAACATACAGATACACTACCGATTTTTATAGGCTTCAGATTAACACAGATAATAAACTATGCAAGGATGTACTTAGTTATCATTTTGTGTCCTACAGATGCAAAAAACCCAAACTGCCTTCCCAACACTGAAGAAATGCGCCAGTATCTTGTTAAAGGTTATTGGATCATGGCCCGTCTACTGGGTATTTTGGGATTTTTTATTTTTATTTTTTGGAAAGAAAATTAATTTCTTTTATCACTTCCTTCTTTTAGAAGACATGCTTTACCCTCCTATCCTACCTTTTTCCTCCTTTCAAGGAAAAACAGTAAATGTTTTTTCCTGTTGCATTGGTCTTCCATATTGGTAAGTAGTCCAGATGTTTCAATTCATTTTCCATTACTGAACAAACACCAATATATTTAGCATATTGATAATGTAGTTTTCACACACAGATACAGCCAAAGAGTTGGAAGTTGGTACTGAACGGTGGTAAGACACTAGACCATTACTTCTCCAATACATCTGCTGGTTTCCGCTGTGCCTACTAGAGCTTATTTCACCCAGACCATGGGGAACTGCTTGTCATCAACCCCCTTCAGATTTATTGACTCACCTGCATGGGTGGTCACTCCTTGACTTGAGTTAAATGAGAAAGGCTAACAAAAGGCTATTATACTAACTGTGAACAGGACGGTTAAATAGCAGTCTTACAAAAGGCTCATCTAGCAGACCTGAGGGGGAAATAACTTCTAGCAGAGAGCCGAGGAGCAGCAGCAGCAGTTGATCGCAGCAACCCCTTCAGCTCAAACAAGGGCACTTGCAGAAGGGGGCTTGCCTGCAGGTCAGCTTCCCCCTGCTGCCCATCCTCCAGTCCAGCTACTTGTTTTGTCCAACCTGTCCTCAGCTAATCCCACTCCCCTCGGCCTTCACATTAGCTGCCACGCTCAGAGTACAACAGTCATAGAAACGATCTCTCTTTCCAATTTAATGAGTGCACGGCTGTGCACTGCCAGAAGAGAAATCTATGCGCACAGCTTTCTGAAATGCTGTAACAGTAAAAAATGCAGCATTAGACAAACTACCAGGAAAGAACAAAAAGCTTTTTCCAACAAGGAGGGATTCCTTGTGTCCAAAGTTAACTTTGCCTTGCTATTTACCAGATTTGTTATTGGAGAATTTGAGAAGCAAAATTTCACTGGCAAACTGACTCAAAAGTCCAATATCCAGAAAAACATCCAAGTAAGTTGAATGGTGTCTAAGGAATGTTCCTACCACTAACCAGTGTTTCTTGGTCCAGCTCAAGAAAAAAACCCAACAAACTCATTTGGATTAGAAAAGAAAATACTGTGTATGACAGTACACAAGTCAGAGGTAATGAATTAAAAAATTGACTCAATTAACCAACAGTTTGATAGGTCTAAAATTAAAGTGAGAGAGATGGAAGAAAGGACATAATTAACAGAAGACCACCGCTACAGCATTTAATACAGTGAAAAAGAAATTGCAACTATAATTAAAGGCAGTGTCTTGCTTCATTTCTTTCTACAGGGAAATCATGAACAGATATTCTTATAGGTGGTAATTTACATATGTCAAATCTCTGGCTTGATGTAGCACAGAAAAACTCAAGTTTTTTTAATAGGCTTATTCACACAAGCGCTGGACAAGCACAAACAAAAGAAGATTATTCTTGAACACAATGGGTGTCTTAAAGGTTAGATGAAGGATATCCTACATACCCCAGGATTTATTATGCTCTTAAATTTTCCTACAACAGAACATTTTTTGACCAGGGTCAAAAACCTTTCTGAGAAGAGTAAAGAACGATCTTTTCAAGTGGAGGGTCCCAACCAAACACCAATCAAAAAATCTGCAGTTAAGAGGTACTGAAAAATTTTCACTGACAGCTCACATGAATTTTAGACAATTAAAACATATCAGACCAATCCTCCAGGCAAAATCAACGATACAGAAATTCTACTGCAGATATATAAGAAGACTGCTACAAATGAATACACAAATAGTAGAGTTACCCATAAGAATGGGTCTTCTGCTCCACACTTCTGGCAGACACAACCAAATCTTCTGCAGCTGTGAGAATGATGTTTAATTCAGTATTTCAGCATACCGCCACCAAACATTTAAGAATCCTATTTCTTTTATGTTACTTCCACCAGGAAAAGAAAATCAGCCGTATCACAAAAGAGCAGCCATCTTGAAGGACTTTTCACACACAGACACACACACACATTCACGTCTGCCTGTCTTCTAGAGCTAGATGAGAGCCCTATTCTTAATATAACTTATTTCTATTGGAGTCTCAACTGCATGAAGGAAAAGCCCTTTGTGCTTATCCAGCCAGTGTGAGTTCACTCAGGGGCTTGTGAGACCTACAAACCACCTTACTGCAAAAGACTTGCGTGTGCACTGCCATAGGCTAACTGGACAAAATGAAGATGACAGTTGCTATACCATGAGAACATTACAGAATCAATAGACCCTCTAGGATGAAATTTTCTCCACACCTGGCTTTTTTGTTATTTTTTCCAGCTGTACTACTAAAACATCTGACACTAACCTTAAAGGCCTAGGAAGGAAACTTGTGACTAGAGACTGACTTCAGCAAAATCGATGCAAACAGAGTTAATGCAGTTTAAGCACACATAGGGTTAACTGGATAGCTTTATGTAGTTAAAGCGATGTAACTTTACGGACATTGATCATCACTAACACTTTCAGAGAAGATCAGTATGAGCAGCTCAGCTATGGAGAACCGCTTGCACGCTTACTTTTAAGATTTTAGTCAGGCAGATCAGAGTGAACTAAAATACTGGTGCTCACGTCTCATTCCCAATTGCAGTTCTGCACAGCTGTAGTCAACAGCCTGTTCAGCATGGCTGAAGAAGGCACATCTTTAACAAAACCCAGCTTTTTCAATCTTCTTTGGGCTTTCTCGAAGAAACGCCTCCGTTATCATAACCAGTTCTAAAATGACAGAAAGACGTAACTGGATTTCTCTAGGTTTTTAACCAGTTTTTAATTTCTTCCTTAAATATGTAACTAACCTCAGAAACAGGAAATAACTGGTATCTTTCCTTGAAAAAATAGACATTGCTTTGATGAAAAGGTACTTTCAGATTATGTTGCAGAAGAGAAAGGTCAAGCTTGACACCATAAATTCTATTTATGCATCTTCTTCTAAACTGGTAAATTTGAGAAAAATTATGAATGTTTGATACTGACACACAGAAGTCCAATAGATACTGTAAAAAATCCTAAAAAATAGCCTAAAAAAGGGTGTTAAATTCATTAATGAATTTAAATGGATATTCATTTAGGAATTGTTTGACTAGTCAAATATTTAGGAATATTTGACTATGCTCGTCTGTTGTTTCAGAAAAAAAAAAACAGCTTCCATTTTCGTAACTTAGAAATTTGCTTAGTTATCTTAAAAGAAAAAATTATTTAAAAAAATAAGCAAAGGCAGCTTTAAGAAAAAAAGAAATCTTCAAAAGCTAGTACAACCATGTTCTTCATAGTGTAGTGTATCAGATTCTTTCTGATTAAAGCAATCCATAACAGTTAAGGAAAGTAACATATGTTTCAACATCTCAGTTGTATTAAATAAGACAAAAGAAATACTGAAATGTTAACTCTGACTGCATGTTTATCAGCCTTTTATAAAACATTACTCAAAAGCATACCTCAACTCCAAACACAGTTCACAAACGTATGCCAAATATAATACAGTGTACAAATATGTGAGGAAATACCTACTATCACTGAAGGACAAAGTTCCTACAGTATATGAACATGACGTTTTTAGAGTGCTTCCTCCAACCTTAAAACATAACTGAATTTCTAAGTATTTTGGGATGGGGATGGTGGAAGGGAAAAATGTTCTTGAAGAGGAAGCCACAGGACACTACAGAAAAATAACCAGGCTTCATCCTGAACTAAAAATAACATGAAAACCACACCAGGAATATGGTTGCAAATCTCTGGATATTAGAAACACCAGTGAAACAGTCTCATTTTAGTGTTCCTTTCTCCAGGGATTGGAGTTTGGCAAATTAAGCTACAATTTTTTGCTGGACTACATATACAGCAAATTTTAACAACATTTACATAGCTTCAACATGAACATAGGTCCATTTACATAGATTCACTGGGCGAACGAACACAGACCGATCGTCTTGCGAGAGCGCCCTTAATCCCAGTTGCACTCTTAAACAATAAAATGTAATTAGCTGTGCTGCTTTCAGGAATGGGTTCTTTATTAGGGATGCAGCTAAGTGTCATAATAAGCTGAAAAACAAAACGGCCCAGCTTCAGATGCATTCCATTTCAGAAAACTGAAATTTAAAATATTGTTTTATAATTTTTCCTATATGATATGTTTTCCAGTAGTGAGTTGGCCTGTAGATTGAGTTATGTAAATAAGAAAAATAACATACTTTATTTTCCAGAATTATCTTTGTACTCTTGACAGATTCTTTACATTACCACGTAAATGCTTTGCATTCAAAGCATTTACAGTCTCTCTGCCTTGCTGCAATAAAACAGCTTTTCAATTATTTTTTAATTGCAGAAAAGCTAAATGAAGTGCGCACTGCTCAGGCAATTTGGTTTTCTTATTACAAAACACAAGGGGGATTCTGACTGAGCTCTACATATTGCAATGAGTAATTTCTTTCCCTTTGTTAGGGACTGGAACGATTAACATTTTTGAAACTTTGTTTTTAAACACAACAACATATATGTAATTTAAAACCAAATTAAAAAAAAATTTCATGTTTTTCCTTCTATTTTTGAATAAGTCAAGTTTGCTAATTTCCTTTTATATTCATTGAACTTTGCAGAATTTATTCCAGGTTAGCCAAATGTGGTTTTTTTCCCCTATGGCATTAATACTTTAGTGGCAATGTTATCGGAACAGTATTTTTTGTTACTGTTGTTAATCACTGGTTCGTAATATATTCAGTGAAGATTGCTGTATTACAGATCATTTAAGTTTTAAGGATTAACAAAAATCTCCTCTATAAAGAACCACCTAGGCTTACTTTCACCATCACCTCTGGTTTGGAACAGGGAAAACGTCAGCATGTTCACAGCGCAGGACTAGAACCAGACCCATGAGTTGCAAAGCAATCCCCAGAAGTCACCTTCGTCGGAGGCAATCCTAACACACCTGCACACTCCCCACCCACACCCCGCCACCCCCCCAGTTATCACACAGGTCTCCCCAAGGAGGTGAATTTCCTCAGAATTTTATTATCTGTTTCTAAGTACCTTTAATTTCTTTTTAAGGAGCAATAGTCCACCTGTCTCTCGTAATAGCATCTCCACAGCAAAATATATGCAGGATGAGAAAAAGGTTCATGCCCTAAATGCGAATCTCAAGCAAGAAGGAATGCGCAATACCAGAGGTCCGGGCTACCCTTCTGCTGAAACTGGCCTTGATTAAACAAAACAGATTAAAAAAAAGTTACAGAACTTGAAGAATTTTTGGCCGTTAGCCACCTTGCAGAGCTCTTAACAAAAGACATGACCTTTCCATCCGAGTTTCATGGTACTGAGTGGACTTCTATGTTTGATAGAAGAAGGTTTCTCTAGCTTCTTCAGTATCCACTGCAAATTTATTTCCAGAGTGGATATTGATGTTTGTGAGGTCTTTAATGCTTACCCGCATTAAAATTACAATATGGACCTCAAAGAAACTTTTAATTATCTTAAGAGCAATAACAAATGCTGCAGGAACTAAACTGAAGCAGCACCATGAATATTAGGCTGAATTTCCAAAATTGTACTCTAATATTCTGGGCTGGAAACAGATGTTCCCCAACAGAAGCTTTTAGTATTTGCCTCTGTAAAAAACGCATTCTTCTCTTCAACAGATTAATAACAGAATACAAAATCATGGTATTTTGCTTAGGCATTCAAATTTAAATCTTCCACCTGAAAATCTGGCCCAGGTCAGGTTAAACACACCCTAAAAACAAATGTAGGACTAGATAGAAGATGCTGTTGGGAGAACTCAGCTTCTTCAACCTCAAGATGATGTTCCGAAAGGCGTTGAATGACAGGAACATCCTGAGAATGGCAAAGACCTTTTAGATGAAGATTTATTAATTTATCAAGGATAACTTTAAACTAGCATGGGGCAAGTCTGTAGGTCAGTATAAAACAGTGATGATCTTGGCAATGTTCTGCTTGTTCCTAATTTTCTGGGGCCAAAATAAGGAAAGAAACCCTTTATGTTACATATCATACGGAACAAATGTTGGGTGGTTTTTTTTTTTTTCCTTAATGTGTCAGTATTTTCATGTACTACTTGAAAATAGGAGTGAAACACAAGTATCCCAAAGCTTTTTAACAAAAAAATTATCTAGACGATGTCCCTTGGCCTCACTTTGACTATCACTATACAATCTTTCTACGTACTTTTTACTTTTTCTCCCTTGTGCTACAATGGAGTAGCAGTACTCGATGTTCTAATTCCACAAAGACAGATCAAAACTGTTCTCAGGCTGAGCGGTCACACCTTCTAATCTCACCTCAGACCTCAAATTTTTCTTAAATACCTTCAGGTTTTCATAAGTTTTTAGAGGCCTACACTCTTAGTTTTATAAACACCTGATATAAATGATGTTTCACACTGGTAAGTGGGATCTTTGTATTTTCTAAAGTGGAGAAAACTTCTAAGCTATCATTTTCAGGTTAAGATGATTCATAACACTGACAAACTCATTATTACATTGTTCATGAAAGTTTGTGAAGGGTATCAAATCACATTCTGTACTTGACTACTTTTTGTTGTCAGTAGCATGATGCTGACCAACTTTTCAGGTCTCTGGCTGGAGCACAGGATTGCTTGCATGGAGTAGAATGCTTGCAGAGGGTTAGTGCAGTGACAAAACTACTCTTCCAGATTAAAAGGAAAAAGTAAAACAAGAATTCCCCTATTAGAAACCATGAGCTCTTGGTAGCTGGAGACGACAGCCGTGCTTTCCTGCAATACACAGATAAAGCTGAACTCACATCAGTTCAATTGAAGGAATCTTTTGATCTTGGCAATCTTCTAACATTCTCATCTCCACTTTATAAACTGTGAGCTAACGTGTTGCTTACTAATGTGCTTGGTATTGCCTGTTCCTCATGTGGACCGCTCCTACTCTCAGCACTTCCTGGGTGGCCAGAAATGGAGAGAAAGAGTTAGAGATGATATGACACGGCACCACATAAGAGCAACTAGGACTAAGACTGAAACTGAACCATGATAATCCGCAACATAGACAGAGGAAACAGACTGGTAGAAGTGAAAAATGGTACTGATCTGGACCTGCATGAAGAAAGGTGGACAGAATTCCAAGTTGCTAGGACAATGTGATTCTTTACTCTTGCTTTTACCCTGTTCTTTACTCTTTTCTTAAGAGTTTGGCGTTTGTGATGAACACAGCAACTGGGACTTAAGTCTTTGATTCTACATGGGATGCCACAACTCTGGAAAACCAGGAACTTCAGTCCTCAAATGGTTAAATGCTAAAAGGAACGGGTGCCACCTACTGGTTCCCAGTTCCCCTTAGAGATTATCATAGCCAAATTAATAACCATAATTGATGACCTGGGTTTACAAGATGTGCTAAATCATATGTGATATAGCTGCAGGCATAAGCTTTATACTTGTCCTTTCGTATCCAACTTGTCCTTGATTTCAAAGACGAGTTTGAAGCTCCACATGAAAGAGCTCCAAAGAAAACCATTTACATTTTTGTTATGCAGCAATGATGAATTTTGACTACATGATTTGACTACCAATGATTTGATGTAGTTTATATCCACTACTAAACATGACACATTATACTAACATGAAAAGGCAACTAAAAATCAATTTTTCCTTGCAGTGTGCATGTCTAACGCCAGTAGAAATCACTCTATTATTTGTTTGTCTTTTACCTAAGAAAACTGCTGATCTCTCCAATTTTTGAAATGTCTGCAGAGATTTTTGTGTACATTTTCAGCTGGTTTGTGCTCTACAGCAACAACTGTTGTTGCTGGGCTGGGAAAAGAGAAGGATGTGAATCAGCTCTTTCTACTATCATCAGTAATTTGTACGTATCTTGTTTTCACAGCCTCTTGTTGATAACAAAAGCTGAGATCTAACATGTACGTCTTCCAGCCTGAGCTAACCACTATTTCTCCAAATATAAACTGGCCACAGACCTCTATGATCTGGTTGCCTACAATCTCTATTTTTGATCTAAGAAATGCTTGAATTACTCAAAGTTACAAAGCTGTAAAGGAATTCACTACAGGTTTCATACAAAGCTTTCTGGTCATCTGTTATGTTTATAGCTTCCTGGTTAGTAAATTAACCCATCTTCTAGCAGCATTCTCAGAATGCCAAAGGCTACAAAACTGGGGGAAACAACCACAAAGGAAGTTTGAATGATACACAACTAATTCCTTACAAAACACAAAATATTCAACAATTTGTTCAAAACCAAGGTTTCTCAATTTTGTAAGGAGCAGACAGGATGTTGTGAAACTCAATCACAGATAAAATCAAAGGCTTAGTCAAAATGTATTTACAGATCCCTCCATTCAAAAATTCTTATTTTTTCCCCACACCAAAATATAGGGTGCTAAGTGATCCGATTTTTTACACACTATAAAAAAAGAAGTCAAAACTGGAGACAAGTCTACATAAACCCTATCAACATCTGAAAACAGTAATTTAGAAATAATTGAAAACACTGCTTAAAAAAGTAAATGCTTCTTTGCTGCGGCTGCAAAGTCTCCAAGAAAACGTGGGAGACGCTAAAAAAGAAGTTATTTTAGTGTCATGAAAACACAGTGGAAAAAAAAAAATGAACCCTGTGAGAGGCAGAGTGGGAAGAGAGAGCAGTGAACAGCCTAGAACCTGCTGGTACCATTTTGGCAAGTACACACGCTGTAGCTGGGTAAGTAATACCCAAGTCCTTGTGCCAACGTTGAATAATCATCAGTCACGACCCGACATTTATGTCCACCTGTTTGCCAGCTTCACTGAAGCTGTCTAACCACGCAGCCGCGCTCAGATCTGCCTTCCGGCGAGGAAAAGCCAGGGAGCACGGCGACGGGCCCGCCGCGGCGCAGAGGCCGGCGGGGACAGCGCCA
>NW_009191427.1:3749-4260 GCF_000690835.1 Fulmarus glacialis | reverse complement strand
AGGCCTCACAGAGGTCCAGATAGACGACAATATAGCACAGAGTTGTTTCTCTCCAAACTCCCCCCCAGTGTACATTTTACCTCCCGTGCTGACAGCTGCTGGGAAATAAAGACAAGTTAATAGACAAGATCCACTGGATCTTAGATAATCTCTTCCCCAAGTAATTCCATCCAGCTTGCAGGGAGCCACGCTGCCAGCCCGTGCGTGGGGCTGGAGCCTCACCCAAGCCGCCCAGCATGCCGCTGGTCTGGGTACACCGGTGTGGGACCCCAGGGGTACCAACCCCACCCAAGGGTGTCCCCAGGGTGCAGCCACGTGATGCCGTGCAAAGCATCGCTACAGCTGGGCATCAGGAATGCAGCCTGGGACTCGGAGGCAGCGCGCTGTGTCGGGAAATAAAGCAAAGACACCCCCTCGATGACCCAAAAGAAAAGCTGGCTATTTCTTGAAAAAATAAAAATAAATATAAAAATTTAAAAAAATAGAGCTTTTGATAAAGGAGGTCAGAGGC
>NW_009191427.1:1921-3403 GCF_000690835.1 Fulmarus glacialis | reverse complement strand
CCCTGCCCTGCAGAAAAGTAACCAGTCCAAAGTCTATTTTTAACCACCACAATAGCAAAGCCTCCCGAGAGGAGCGGCCGAAGCCCTGTCCCCAACCAAGCAATCTCACATTTCCCTCGCTAAGCCTAGATTTCCTTCCGCCCCTCAGCCCGCAACAAAACCCTCCTCCTCCCATCCTTGTAAAACCATTTGCACATCCTCGCTGCCCTGCAGAAAAGTAACCAGTCCAAAGTCTATTTTTAACCACCACAATAGCAAAGCCTCCCGAGAGGAGCGGCCGAAGCCCTGTCCCCAACCAAGCAATCTCACATTTCCCTCGCTAAGCCTAGATTTCCTTCCGCCCCTCAGCCCGCAACAAAACCCTCCTCCTCCCATCCTTGTAAAACCATTTGCACATCCTCGCTGGGGCCACGCGGCAGCGGGGTGCACGGCGTCATGCACACGCGTTATATATTAACCACCGACCTGGTACCTCGGGGTGGACCCTTCCCGGACCCAGACATGCCAAATAACGGGTGATTTAGCTGCTCACTCACCACCCCTGGATGTACCTGAAACTCAGGGGATTTAAAGAAAAAACCCCACAACGTCAAACTAACTGCAGTTCCCAAAACAAGTGCAAACTCCTTTAAAAAGAAGACTCTTGCCCTGCTAGGCCATTAAGGGGCTCCTCAGGTGTTTTTGGGGAGTGAGCTGCGCGGGGCAGTGGTGCAGGATGCCCAGCAAAGCGCATCCCGATGCGGTACGGCACAGCCATCGCTGCGTGCCTCCGTCCCCGCTCACCGCTGGGGATCCCTCCTTCGTCAGGGCAGAGGAAGGAGAACCCCCCAAGATTGTATTTCAATTACGGCACATAATAAACATGGCATAAAGTTACGTAGGTCTGTATGAAATTTTCTCGTTATGTTTTCTCCTTTGCAGATCCATCCCACCCAGCCGATGCCAAAACACTCTGTTACGGCTGCCATCCCTGGCTGGAGATTCAACCTCAAATATCCCTTTTCCCTTTGCTGTACAGGGAAGCTCCCGGGCAGGCAGCGCTTCGTACCCAGCGTGGTGGCCGTGACCAGGCAGGAGGGATTTACAGGCTGTGTCCGACTTCTCCGCCAGCCCTCCTTCCCGGGCTCCCCACCCAGCCGATGCCAAAACACTCTGTTACGGCTGCCATCCCTGGCTGGAGATTCAACCTCAAATATCCCTTTTCCCTTTGCTGTACAGGGAAGCTCCCGGGCAGGCAGCGCTTCGTACCCAGCGTGGTGGCCGTGACCAGGCAGGAGGGATTTACAGGCTGTGTCCGACTTCTCCGCCAGCCCTCCTTCCCGGGCTCCCGGACAGGGCACTGCCCCACGCCAGTGCCACCGCAGCCCCTCGCCCACCCCAGGACCCCGCGTGCCAAACGCCACCGGGACCCGGTGTAGCCCGGCACAAACCTGCTCCCATCTTCCCGATGGGACCCTGGAGTGGACACACACTGGGTCCCTT
>NW_009191427.1:1606-1823 GCF_000690835.1 Fulmarus glacialis | reverse complement strand
GGCGCTCCCCCAGCGAGCAGATTCCCCAAGCCCTTCTGGTTTTCCCTTTAGCAAAAATCAGGTCTGGGATGCAGTTTTTCCCTTTAGGGATAACCTCTCCTCCTCTCCGCTGCAACGGATCCAGCTGGAATTCAAACCAATTCCCGGGAGTCGGGGAGCACGCCAGGCGCTCCCCGCAGTGGCAGGGTGCCCCGCTTTCCTCCGCCAACCTTCCACA
>NW_009191427.1:0-1575 GCF_000690835.1 Fulmarus glacialis | reverse complement strand
CAGCTTCCCTCTGCCAGCCTCCGCTCTCTGCTCACACGAGAAAGCGGAGCACTGAGCCAGGCACAAGTCTCCAACCCTTATCCCACCACCTCCCTGGCATCCACGGGCAGGGACACCGGCCGAGGGCAAGCGAGGGCACCAACAGGCGGGTGTGCCCGGAGGGGAGCGCTGCCAGCAGCAGCTCTGCTGGCCTTCGGGCTGGAGAAGAGCAGGGGAGGCAGTGCTGCCCCAGGGCATCCCAGGCAGCCTGATTCAGCAAGAGCAGCAGATGTGCAACCATCGTTGGGTTTCTCTGCACCGGGAAGAGGAAGAGGAGGAGGAGGAGGAAGGGCATTAGCCAGCAACATCCTCATCTTGAAGAGACGGGTGATTTACCTTCAAGGAGGAAGGACAAGAGGAGGTTGGAGAAGACCACACTGCCATGAGCGTGCACAAGATGTGCTCCCACCGGCCCAGGAGAGGAGGGGACAGACCTGATGGTCAAGAGGAGCAGCCAGAAGAGGTAACCCTGCAGTCAAGCAACCACAGCTCCCCTGAGCCAACTGAGGGGCTCATGCTTGAGGAAGGCAGCAATTTTAACCCCAAAGCCTTGCCCAGAGCAGGACAGGGGAGGCTCCATCCTGCAGCCCTCAAGACTGACTTGTCCCACTCAATGGCACAGGGATAATGGTTGCCTTGCGTTGGGTGAGACGCCGGCAGGCAAACACACCCTTCTCAAACGCATGTCAACAGGCTGCAGTACCTCTGCAAGAATTATGCAACTCTTTTAGAAATAAATTGTTCAACAACCACCCTGGGGTGCGCTGCAGCGTTACAGCAATGGAGAGGCACTACGAAGCAACAGCAAGGAATGCAAGAGGGGATGTCCAAGGGCGCTCACGATCCCATCTAAGCACATCTCCTGGCAGCACACAACCACTTGTCTGTGCAAACGAGATGGCCGAGGGCCCCAGGGTAGGAGGGCTGAGCCTTTCAGAGGAGCGTTTCACAGTGGTTTAGGAGCACAATCCCTATTTAGAAGCACAGCCCCAGATGCCCAGCATTGCAACCACGGTCCTTCTCCACTAGTCTCCCAACAAACCAAACCAAAAATCCCCATGCAGGGGAGGTTTGAGTAATCCACTCAAAGAAACAGTGGCAGGACCTCCCAGGGATTTTGGGCAGGGTGTTGGATGGACAGAGCGGTTTTACCTCCTCTCCCGTTCCAGTTCACAGGGTCCCCGAGGTGCCGGCAGCGCGGTTCTCCCAGGTCAAGTGCATAACTTCCACTTCTACACTGGAACGAGGGACCAGACTGACTCAGAGGGGCCTGGAAGACAAAGTTTTACGTGGTCAAGCCCTGGAGTGGGCCCTGCCCGGCCACTTCAGCAGAAACTAGAAATAAGCCGAAAGGCCACGGAGAAAGTCCCTCTGCTTTCCAAAGGCCTTCACGTGATGCAACCCAGCCTCACCAGAGCTAGGACTGGAGGAAGTTCAGGAGCTGCAGTTGCCCCACGGGTGACCCCGGAGCCCCGTGGGAATTGGGAGGCACTGGCTGCCCGGGCGGGACCCGGTTGGCAGGAGATGGGGGGGGGA
>NW_009191426.1:0-60028 GCF_000690835.1 Fulmarus glacialis | reverse complement strand
CGTCTTCCCCGCCCATTCTTCTTACGGAAGATCTGGTCAATAACTGCTTGTTTGACACAAATGAAACTGAGCTGTAGCAAGAACTTTCTTGCTGCCTGGACTGAAATGGTGGCCTAAGTCCTCCAGAAACAAGTGATCTTCATAAATCCCAAAATACTATCCCAAGAGTATGGCCCATTCCTTTGAACATGCCTTCGAATGTCTCTTATTTTAAAAAATAAAATCCTTGATGCAAACAGAATACCTCTCCCACCTGGAAGGATGAAAAGAGGAGAGTGTGACAGTTACTAGTTACTTTGCTGAGTGCACTGCTAGAAAGCAATCATATATACTGAAGAGAATAGAATTCTTGAAGATTATTTGGTCACCAAAATCTTGGTTGCAGAGTTTTGTTTGTTTGCTTTTAAGTGTTTTTAAATATCCATACTTACTTCTTAGCCTGACAGCCATGTTTATGGATATGCTAAGCTGTTGACTTCCACGAACTCCATGTAAGCCAACTCCTTAGTGGCTCAGTTTTCCTGTCTCTATAAGGGAGATGAAATATAACTAAATCCCACGAATATGAATGAAAAACACGATATATGAACTTTGTTCAAGGGTAGTTGGGGGCTTCTTTTTGAAAGGTTCTAGAGGCTTCCAACTCTGTGTGTTTTGCTGTGGAAAAGGGTGTGATTTCAGTTTTTGCCTGAATTCTGCGTAATCTGTCTTGGAATCATGTGATCTAAGGATGATGACAGAATCAGTGATGGAGAAAGGAGTAAGTGGTAGCATGATCTTGGGGTGGTGGGATGAGTTGAACAGTACTGGGAGATCATATGTGGTAGGGAAAAAACACTTTTACATAATCTGCAAGACTACCTCTGTCCTTGCTTTAGAGAGCTGACTTCTATGAGTTCGGTCTCCTTTCTGCTGAAGTCAGTGAGCGTGCTTCCGTTCAGTTCATTGAGAGCTGGCACTAGTCCTAATTTAATACTGCTTGGAGAACGTGCACTTTTGGCGGTGTTTTCCACTGGAAGCAAGAAAGGTTTCCTAGGAAACCCATCAGACTAGAGTGGTTGTCCTCCGTCCTTTCTGCTAGCTTCTCCCTCGCATTTGCCAACTTCTAGAATTAAATCCAATGTCAAAATGCTTTGCTCTTCCTTGTCACTTCCCACACAGTAGAGCATTTACTGTATGCTATTTACAGCTACTCATATGTGACTGTACCTCCTAAAATTAGTTTGAAGAAATATAGTCTCCATTTAATTAGTCATTTTCAAGAGGCTATTTCTTGTTTATTAACTGTGTATGGTCTTTGGCATCACAGAGGGAAGTGATATGCTTGTCTCTTGAGCTCCCTTGCCTAGTAACCGCCAACTTAAAACTTGGAGAAAGAGTTTTGGGGAATTATTTATCAAACGCACAACTATTAAGCAGCAGTTCTAGTTGAAATACCTAAATGTTCCAGACATGAATTCTGAATAAGAGTAAGAAAGCTAAACTGCTTGTAATTGGCAGAACATACCTTTTCCATTAGTTGCACAATTCTGTTTATGTGGATGAGAGAGAAGAGGAAGGAAAACTAGTGAGATTTTCACGTTTATAACATCTCTCTAATTTTCTGTCATGTCACCTTTTCAGAGTGTAAAATGTAATTCACCAAACCTACGTGAGGGGACCAGGCAGGCTTTGGAGACACTAATTTCAGAGCTTTTCTAAACACGGGCACATGCCAGTGGCTGTAGGGAAGAACAAAGTGGAGCTGATGCTCTGAGGTCCCTAGGTGATTGGGTTGGCATCGGCGTGGCTTTGTCCTTTGGAAAAGGCAGTGGAAATGCTAGAAGAGCTGGCACTGTGACTTACTGCTCTCCAGAGCAGTGGGAGGGAGCTGTGGGAGAGGTGCTATGGAGACCTGCATGCTGGGCTTTCAGGCAGCAAAACAAGTGTTTGCTTCTCATGTTTTCATGTTCCAGGTTGGACTAAGATACCCACAGGGATGTTGAGGAACAAACACGGAGAAATTAATAATGTAATCCGATGCACAGCATACAAAACTTTTAAGGGCTAGGCCACATCACAAAATAGTGTTATTTTGACTAGTCAGATCAGATGATGGTAATTCTTAAATGACCAGTGAAGGTGATGTGGTGTACTATTGTCATCAAGACAGGACGGGGTGTTCTGGGGAGCTGCCTGTATCACTTATGTCATCAGTGAATGATACCAGCCTGCTCTGTGTTTCAGGAGGCAGCTAGTGAAGCAAGCGCTGGGCAGCGGGAAAAGCAGAGTTGATATTGCAGGATAAAACCAAGGACACTGCATTGTCTCAGTTTTATTAGAGATGAG
Source organism: Fulmarus glacialis (assembly GCF_000690835.1). Classification (NCBI taxonomy): domain Eukaryota; kingdom Metazoa; phylum Chordata; class Aves; order Procellariiformes; family Procellariidae; genus Fulmarus; species Fulmarus glacialis. The sequence continues at coordinate 57,700 of NW_009191426.1, read as the reverse complement.
GACATGAGGTGAGATAGCAGGCAAATGGCCAGTAATTGTGTATTTCTCTGGGTTTGAGTGCTTGACTCTTTCAGATAAGTTGAACAGTTTAATCTGAAATCAAGGGGAGCAACATTACTGAAACACAGTCAACAAACACCCCAAATAGTGATGTTGCAATGCATTTTGGGACTCTTCAGTTTGTCATTTCCACAACAAAATTGCCTCCAAGAGTACAGTGAGGAGAAATTTGATAAAACTTCAGGCAGTTCAATAGCAGTTGGATCTCTTGTCCAAAAGATGGTGAATAGAGTTCATGGTTTCTTTGAGAGCATGGCGGATGATAGGCTTCCAGGCCCACGCACAATGTGGCGGTCCATCAGCATTTGGGAGGACACTAGGTCCTGGCGTGTTAAGAGACACAGAATATGATCCACAGCGAATCCAAAGCACAGTATGGAGATAGTATCTCTACTTTTACCCTCAGAAAATTAGATATTTTCCTTCTTGGCACTAATTGCTGTTAAATACCCAAGTATAGGCCAGTAATTTGTACAAATTTAAAAGAAATTATTTTGTGATAGGAATTCGGTGTGTGTGTTGGTTTAAAAAAAGAAAGTCTAAAACCTTGACAGTGTCCCAGCTTCATCAGATTATTAGACCATGTCTACAGCGTTGTTAATGAGATCTATCCAGATTTGTCACTAAAAATAGCAATGGACAAATAGTAAGTGTTCGATGTAGAAGGTCACCTTGGAGCAGTTACACTCTCCTGTAATGTCAGTCTCTTTTTACTCAATTTCACTAAAGTAGTTATCTGGCTGTAAAGCAGTTCAGGCAGTAATGTAGGATGTCATATATATTCCTTTAATTATTATGATCTTCCTTGTAGCAATTATAATTTGCTTTATTGCAGATAACAGCGAATTGGTAGATAAAAGTCGCTAGACAGATATGAAAAGTTGTACGTTGTAGCTTTTAGATTGAAAGTATAGCAGCTGGTTCTTGGTTAACTTTGTTTTTTAAACTCAAAGATTATTTTGGAACATCAGTTAAAAAGAAACAAAAGACAATAAGAATATTTTGTAGTAACTATAGTGCATAACAGAATTCACTTGTTCGTCTTGCTGATAGACAGTATGTGAGACATAGACTTTCCTTCAGTTGCAGAGGAATAAATCTCTATAGGAATGCCAGAAGCATCTATTGAATGCTTTTTCTCAGACTACATCAGAAAATTTCCCTTATTGCTTGCATTGCTCCAAAAAGACTGTTAAACTCCTATGTTCCTTTTGACAGCATACCAATTTTGCTGTACTAATTTGTCCATATATGGGAAATTGTTGGTGGAACTCAGTTGTTTTCCTGAATAGAACTCATTTCTGGTGTACAGTTGTTAGGTCAGTTTATGGCCGTTATTGGTACTTTTTTTTTAACATTCAGAAGCATGTATATTGAATAACCTCTTTGAGGTCTGTCTAATTTGTTTTTCCTTCAAAAATGGTAATAGGAATTGGAAACATAGCTCTGTCAAATAATCAAATTCCACAGAAATGCTGTGGCTTTATTGTTTCTTGTACCATAAGCCCATGGAAACGAATTACTATACATTATTACTATTTTTATCGCATTTATTTGGGAAAGTAAATATATGCAAAAGGCAAAAATGGCTTCAAAAAGTCTTCTAGGTGGTCATTTTTATGGTAAAATCCAAATGGTATATTGATGAGCGATGCCAAGCCCCTTCCTTCCGTATGGCACATCATCAGTATATAATTCATCAGGTTAAAATATACTTTAAACAAAGAGGAGATTGTTATTCCTTTTCATTCAGACCCTGAACACAACTGTCCCCACAATCTGTTTATGGTTCATTATCCTCAACCTAATAGATAATGGAGAATTCCCTTGCCCCCACCAGTGAAAGGTGAAGCTTTCTTTTATGCTTTGAGTGTGTCCTTTGTGGAGGGCTGTGACTCATGGCAGAAGCAAGACTTGTTTAGCACTAGGTCTGCATTTCCTGCCTGATATGTATTATTTTTTATGGTCTTATCCACATGCTCCGGTTAGCTTCCGACTCTCATACACTGTTTCATATACCAGCACTCGTGGCAAGGCTCGGAGGCACCTGCTGGTGGTGTGGGTGTCCCAAGGTGAGATGTTTAACTTTGCTCCCCTCCCACTGTGTACTTTGTATAGGCTGTTCTGCTCCAGGTAGGCGTTGGCTGGATGGGCCAGCTTCGTTCTTCCTGGTGGTTAAAGGAACAGGACAGGCTACTTGGTTCAGGGATTTGGGCTGTTGGGTTTTTAAAGTCATTGTGAGGTTTGCTTTTAGTCATTTTTATTTGCAATTACTGTATCAGATTGTTAGTATTTAAAAACAATTTAGTGAAGGCATATTTTAGAATTGACTAAGACATGAGATGAAACTGGAAAAAAGAAGACAAACTGTCAGAGGCAAATATTTCACTGTAAGGGAAGGAATTATTTTATCTAGTTTGAAGCAGATTTACCATGTCACTATAATCACTTGCTGACAATATTAAAGTTTAGCTTCTGATACCTTTCAATGCTTTATCAGGGGACTTGACATTTGTGTAAGGTATCAGTAAGGACATAAGTACATAGGTGCAGTTGCCTTTGTAAAGTTGATGCCAAGGCATCATAATCCAGAAAATTTATGGCAGGATTCCAACTTCAGTGTTGCCAGAAATAAAATTAATCCAAGGTGGAAGCGTCCTTTTTGTGAGTTCAAATCCTTCTTGGAATTGCTTTTCTCATTCCCTTCCCACTTTTTTGCAACTAAACATTTACCATTTTTGGAAAATGTTGGCTGTACTAGTGTACCAAACTCACTTTTCCCTTTCTCATTGACTTGAAATTGAGGTTAACAAAGTCAATTCCAGGCAAGTAGTACATGCGAGTAATGATTTTTGTCCCAAAGACAGCACCGACTTGAACAGTATGGAACTGCTGATGCTCTTGCTTTGTACAAGAGCCCATAATGACAAAGTATTCTTGTCGGAGTATATAATGAAACTATAAATTGTTTTCATGACTGCTGTGATATTTGATCTCTTGCAGAGCACATTCAGAAAGTATTTAGTGCCACGTCTTATGTGAGTAACATCAGAAATAGAAATATATGCTTTAGCATGAGCAGTGTCAAGTGATGGGTAAGAAGAATGCTGATTGAACATCACGTTAAGTGAAAAAAGTTCCCTGAAACTTCTGATAGGTAACATTTAGCCACTGCAGGGAAGGATGACATACACGTTACTCTCTCTTCCTCTCAGTGGGGAAAGGCAATGAAGCAGATCAGACTAATGCAGAACAGCTAAGATTTGCAAGTTCTGCTTTGCTTTGTGCATGAGCCCTATGTATAAGAGGCGGTGGCTGAAGGGGAAGGCTCACCTCTGACTTCCCTCCCCATTCAGGTGCTTGCAATATTCCTGCATTATTTCCCATTCTTTTGACTCAACAAGCAAATGCATATAGTATCGCAGCTAAATTAGTTTATTTTACCTGTGTCAATAGGGTATCACACTGTAATTGTTTCAGACTCAAGGTGAATTTTGGTTGCCACTCATGCTACCCTTTCTGCTGTAACATTGTCCGGGCAGGAGGCTGAGCCCAGAGGACATTGCTGGTAGCAGGGAGGAGGGAAGGGGGAATGAGGTGGGAAGTGCTCGTTGCTAACTGAGAGCTGGATATTGTGGACACAAAGGGAGTTTGCAAAGGCTTCTTCCTTCCAGCAGCCTTCCCAGGGCTGCGGGTCAAATTGTGAGGTACCTCGTACTATTGCATATGAGGAAAAAGAGGAGAAACTTGAATTGCTGAATTTTCTAATTCACAGTGGTCAGGTGATCATGTGGCCTTACAAATGCATTTCACGCTTCTGATACAACAGATTTCTTTCCCGTGGTTGTTATTAATAAGCTAAGATGACTTGTGGCAGACTTTGATGTCGTGCAGAGAGTCTTCCTCCGTCTTTTCAGAGAAAAACTTGAGCCTCCTGAATCCAGTACTGGCTGGGGTAGAAATGGCTTGTTACAGTTATGGTTTTCTTTCTCTTCTGCAGTATCTGGTGTGTAAAAGGAAGCTCGAAAGTAAAAAGGAGGCATTGCTAATCCTTTCCAAAGAGCTGGACACCTGTCAACAAGAAAGAGACCAGTACAAGCTTATGGCCAACCAGTTGCGGGAACGACACCAGTCTCTGAAAAAGAAGTATCGGGAGCTGATTGTAGGTTGTTCTTTATGAATACTGTATAATTGGGGGCACAAGAATCAACCTCAAAAAAAAAAGGAAATTTTTCCATTTCCACTCATCATTTCCAATAATGAGTGCTGTAAAAATGTTGGGTACTTGTTTACAGTAGTCCTGCAGTTGTACAGCCCTGATCATATTATTACTCATTTGTTCCACATTGATGAGGTAGTGCCTGTTATAAGACACGGAAAGGCAGTGCGCGCTCTGAGGAAATTAGTTTCAGTCATAATTCCATTTAAAAACTGACTGCAGTATTATTATTCCACGGCAACTTAATGTACCATTATGAAAAATAATGCAACATAAATTTGTAATGACCTGCTGTTCTAGAAATGTAAACAAATCTTCAGCCTTTGACAATTTTTTGAGATTAAATTAATATTACTGATATTAATCAAGATGCAGTATTTTAGAAACAATTTTGATAACATTTTAGTTAAAATACGTGTTTTAAAATTTTATCCACAAAGTTAATATAATTGCTGGCTTCAGAAATAAGTTGCTAATAAAATATGTCTCTTTATTTGTAGGATGGGGATCCATCCCTTCCACCTGAAAAGAGGAAACAGGTAAAATTTATTTTTCAGTTGATGTTATTTATCTGCTACAAAAGTACTTTGCAAAAGCGTGAAAATATAAACTAAGAAATGTGATAAAAAGCAAATATTTCTGTCTGTTGAAAAGCTCAGTCTTTAAAGTGTGGCTTCTTGTGCTTTTGTCTAAACATGTTTCACTCTGAAATATTTGAACTATCATTGGTTAGAATATATGGCTATTGCTTTTATCTTCACCTGAGACTGAAATTGGTCAGTGTATGGAGACTTGAGATTGTTCTCCTTGTTGTTTATCCTTCTTGTATTGAGTCCTAAAATGGGTTTGTGATAGAACTTCTCATACTTAAAAGCAATTTGGGAATGCACTGTCTGCATCCCATAGTTGTTAATTTATTGTTGTGGGTACTGTTTTCCATTAGGTACTCTCTCAGGTCACTTGGGCTCTATGAGTTATAAATGGTAAGCACAGTGGTAATTGCATTTTATGGTTCTCCTGAAAAACTTTGGCCTGCTCACTTCCCTGTCCCCCTTCCTGCCCTGGGATGGAGATCCACGTAGTGTGTCCCTATTACGGAGTGTTGGTTATCGCATCTTAAAATTACCTTAGTTTTTAGAGAAAAATGGCACCCAAAACACAATGTGTGAGCAGGGAGAGGAGAACCCAAAATAACAAAAATTGTTACTGTAATTGCTAGTCCTGAAAGTCTTTTAACCGTGTTTAAAACATGGTTATTGCATTCTCTTAATGGGTCAGAAGTTTTACTCATCATCCTTTCCCTGGGAATTTGCATGTAGTTCTTGCTATTTTCTTAAAATTTTAAAGGCTTGCGGTTTTGGTTGTTTTAAACTAAACTTTCAGAGGCAATATAATTACTCCTTCAGGCACTTAAACAAATAGCTGCCAAGAAGTCAGTGGCTCAGTGTAGAATAATTTAACTTCCTCATTATTTAGCATAATTTATTTGAAATTCTGTTATTTCAACAGAGTTCTAATAAAAGTTTATGACCAGATATATGTTTGTGCATTCTGACTACTAAAATTGGAGCTGAAGAATATACAATTAAATGGAGAAAAAACAATGCAGTATATGGGTCATTACAGAGATAAGTAGGAAGGGAGATTTGCCATCCCATGGATGTTGTTCTAATTCCTCTTCCATCTTTCAAAACAAATAAATCTGACACTTGTTTCTAAAATACTAGCAAAATTTAGTCTAAATTCAGAAGCTGCAATTATATTAAGTTTTGGCAAATCTTACCATGGTAAGTGCCTGGAAAGCCATTTAATAATCTAGCTAGGAGTCTTTTTTTCTGAGGAAGTTATGTGTTCATGCTAGGTAACAGTGAAAGAAGGAAAATCTTGTTCTCAGATGGGGTTATTTATAGGTCTCCCCCAAGGACAGTATATACCTTAGGTTGTACAGTAATAGGCTGTTAGTGCACTTCTTCAGTTTTCATTTTCCCGAGAAGTGTGTCTGTAGCATACAAGGTGGATAATCTGGAGTAGTTAGGGCAACCTTTCTGAAGAAGAGTATAGTTTTGCTTTGAGAAATGTATCAAAGAATAATAAAATAAAGTTATGAATACTTTTCCATTATTACTGTACGTGCATTTCTTAGCATTTTCTCGTCTAAGTAACAGTGAAGTTCTCTCTACTCTTTTGGACTTTTTCCATCCCCTTTTTGCCCAGAAGCCTAGTTGCCTGCTGGGAGAAGTTTGTGACCTCAGTCACTTTATAAAAACAGAGACCCTGATCCTATCATGAATTTTGTGTGACACAAAAGTGCATGCTCTTCTCATGGTCAGAAATGAGATGAAAACATGATATGCTGAACAATTTGCTATCTGTTATGTTTCTTTGCCGCAACTGAGAAATTATTGTTGAAATTGCGATCTAGAACCTTAAATGTAGTAGGTGGGTTGGAATTGCTACTTTCTTCTCCTTCGTCCCTTCATTTTTCACCTTTATTATCAATTACGCTTTTGTGACTTCTTAAAATACCTTGTTCTTGTTTTCCACACCGTGCCTTCTCTTCCTGTTTGCAACACAGAATTTTCATGTTTTGTATGGAAATATCATGTAACACACAATTTTTGTCAGCAAGCGGTTAACTCAGAATGTGTTTTTGTGAAATTGGTGTTACTTAAAGGTACCTTAAAGTGCAGTGCTCTGCAGTGTTTTCCCTCTCAAAGCTGTGTGTGCAGTGGTACACATCTCTGACATAATCCAAAGATTGTTCCATGTGTATTGCCTTCTGACAACCAACAAAAGTAGGAAATGAGAAACTGTGCTACTGAAATCTCTTTTCCTGCAGTAGGTGTTTTAACATTAGTGTTGTTGCCACAGCCTGTGAGCTGTCAGTGCTTTCCTGGCCCCTCTTATCAAACATTCACAATTAAATGCTGCGGTTGAAGGTAGTTTTATAATGTCATGTGGTGTCAGGTGTAGGGTAATTTTTGGGTAAGTAATGGAGGGGTGAAATGTTTCAGGAGGATAGGAATAATGAAGAGTTGATTTTGAAGTTAAAATTCACCAGAAACAGTAAACAATAGACACTCCCCATTTTGAAAGGCATGTTAAAATGTTGCTCTGACTATAGAGCCTCTGTTGTGCATCCTATATAAATAGAAATTCTAACATTCTGCAGTGGTATACATTTATATGCATTTGCTGTGATACAGAACATTTTTGTGACATTGGCAAATAATTACTGGATATCTGTTGGACAGTGTTGCCATGCCAGGAAACTTAAAGAAAAAAACATTGATGGGATTTCTAGTTTGATTTATACTGACTACTATTTTCGTCTACGTTGCTTAAATTGTCAGTATAACTTCAGTTTGGGAGAAGCTTTGTTGTTGAAATAACAGATCAGTGAATCCTTTGACCTTCTATGTGAAATGGAAGTTCTTTTAATACAAATGAGATCCTTTGAATAAACAAAGGTTAAGTGAAATGCATGGTTAGGAAAATGACTGTGCTGGGCCACAGTCCTAAATACGCTTTGCTTAATTTGATCTCAGTGAGACCACTCAGTTGGAGATAATGGGTTTGCAGTGGGGCTGTGTGTCAAGAATAAAGCCGCAATGCATATGTTCACTGGCGAGTGTATTTTTTTTGTATTTGTATTTTAAATGTATGAGGAATCAAGTTAAATGGAGCTAAACATCACAGGATCACAGAATGGTTGAGGTGGGAAGGCAGCTCTTGAGATCAACTAGTCCAATCCCCCTGCTCAAGCAGGGCCACCTACAGCAGGTTGTCCAGGACTGTGTCCAGTCAGATTTTGAACATCTGCAAGGATGGAGACTCCACAGCCTCTCTGGGCAACCTGTTCCAGCATTTGACCACTCTCACAGAAAAACAGTGTTGGGGTTTTTTTTGTGTGTGTTCAGATACCTGCAGGTATTGGGGTGACTAAAGTCCCTCATGAAGATCATGGCCTGTGAACATGAAGCTTCTTCCAGTTGTGTGAAGAAGGCCTCATCTACTGCTTCTTCCTGATCAGATCTATAGCAGATACCCAATACAAGAGCATCCAAAAGCTCTCAAATGACTCCTGACCTGTCCCAAGGCAGGGCTCCATGCGTTCCAGCTGCTCGCTCACATAAAGGGCAACACCCGCTCCTCACCTTCGCAGTTGTCCTTCCTAAAGAGCCTGTATCCCTCCATCACAGCACTCCAGTCATGTGAGCTATCCCACCGTTTCTGCATGATCCCAATGAGATTGTAGCCCTGTAACTGCACACAGACTTTGAACTCTTCCCCGTGCTGCATGCGTTGGAGTAGAGGCCTCTGAGGGTCATCCAAGTGTGCCAGTTTCACAATACAGGCTTGAGAGCTTTCCCCACAAGGCTGTTCTGCAGGCACTTCCTTCTTTACATGCCACGCTCAATAAGGTCTCCTTATAAAGTTGGACAGCCTATTGGCAAAGATATTTTTGCCTCATTGTAGTCAAGTGCATCCAGTGTCTTCCAAGCAGCTGTTGAGCTTTAGAGAGAATCCCATGGTCATAGGACCCTCTTTGAGGCTTCTAATAATGAGCCTCATAACATAATGATGACATAGTCCTAGTATAGAGCCCAACTTGATAGTTACTCTTTTTGCCAGGCAAAAAGTCTCATCAGAGAACCTGTGTGCGTCTTTCCTGAAGGTCGTGGTCCTTAACTCTGTTACAGTTATCTGTAGGTGTCCCAAGGTGATTCATTCAAGCCAAGACTGACTGCCTCAGCGATCATTGACATGACAGCAGTCATCAAGACATTGGTCAGTCAGCTTCATTTCTGCTAGCGAGTAAGTTCATGAGCGTGGCATTTTGGGGCAAGCAGAGCATCAGAAGGACCGGAGGTTCCAGACAGGAGTATGTTGTGACATACCACAAATGGATCCATTTTGATCCCTTTCACTTCCACTTCCAACTTTTAGCTTAATGTACTCACCTGTCGCAATTCACTTTCAAAACAAACTTCAGGGATTACCTTATGACTGTTTTTGACATCATCAGAAAAAATGACTAGTGTGACTATAGTGTGACTATTTCTTGTTAATTAATGAATTTGGGAAGTTTTGCTAGTCTTGTGCTAAGGCACAAAAGCTGCCTTCAGAGTCCTGTGAGATAAAATCTTCAGATAAAGTACACTACAGGGTAAGCAATCATTTTTTATTTATCTCACAAGGGTACTGTGAAGATTAATGTGATTTCCTCCTCTCTTCAGAGAGTTTGAAGATGAAAAACATTATGCATGTTCCAAACTGAGACCTGTGCGCTTTGCTCTGGTTTGTAGGTGCATGTGTTTGACTCCCATAGTGTAAGGTAGCAGATGGAAAACAGTGCGATCGTTTGCCCTGGCAATGCATCAGAGAGCAATATTCCGTGGATTTCAAAATGTGCCTGTATGAGAGCATAGCCAGTGGAGAGATTTTGGTTTCTGCACACTGAAATTTGCTGTTTCCTTGGTAGGAGCAGGTGACAGTATGCAAAAGCTAGAACTTCTTAACGACACTAGGGAGTCATGCTTTGTGAAGTGACACTCTTGTTTCTTCAACACGTAGGTTCTGCGCGAGTCTAGGAGAGCTGAAATGCTGATTCTGGTAGATGTGATGGTCCCTCTTCAAAATCTGGAGTGCTGTTCAGACCTGATGTGTACAACATCCTCTCCTCTGGTTGCTGTGTCTTACCTTGATGGAATAGAGAGACACGTTTCCACACCCCTGCACCTGAATGCTCTCGATAAATACTCTGTTAATTAGTCACAACACTCAACATGTTTAAGGGATTTTGATTCTTTTTGTGCATCATCTCAAAGTTTAAGTTGTCCTTAAGATCTCAAAGCAGCTAAAATATTTCTGATAAAACAAGCCAATGAAACAGTCTTTTCTTCTATCCTAGTATAGTAGTCTTTGTATAAGTACAAATAAATAATTTCTCTTTGCTTGTTCATCTGCTGTCAACAAAAACTTGATGCCTATATGAAGTATGGGGGGACTGAAGTACCTTATTGAACCTTCACAGTGAAGGAATTTCTGCCAAGTAACTTGTCATGATACTGGTAGTTCATACTCACACCCTCAGTTGCTGCTTATGATGTATGTTAACAAGTTGCTTTGCAAAAACTGGCCTCTTAAAGGAGCCTGTAGTTGATGCTAACCTTATTTTGTTTGTCAGCCTTTGGCAAATGCTCTAGGTCCGGCTACGTGGTGTTTGGTCCTGTACAGTACTATGCTAAGCTAATACACAGAGGACTGGTTAAAAAGGAGGGGAAAAGTATTAATTTCATATCTCTACTGCTAAAATGGCTTTTTGGTTCTATTAATAAGCTCTGTAAAAATTCTGATTGCTGAGTGTCTTGAAGGTATGTGAGCGTGAGCGAGTCTTTCTGGGTTTGCAGAGCTTTGTCAAGTTTTGACTGGTGTGCTTCTGTGGTGGGATTCCTGCCTGGTTCTCAGAGCGGCATATACTCAGAGGAGGAGAGGATTTTCTTCTTCTCTTGTTTTATGTCAAGTGACTGCTTGGCAAGGCTTTGATTTTAGCTGTTGTTTTTCTGTGGGGAAATATGACCCATATTAAGTGTATTTTGTTTAGTATGCCCAGGACCTATAATTTCAGAAGTCTTCTCTACATGGTTTTTCAACTTAAAGAGAAAAATACGATAATTTTTGCTTTCTATCATAAGGAAGCTAGTGCTAGGGGAGGTCATGAGTTCTTCTGTCTTGGAGTGAATAGTGGTAGTTGGTAAGCAAAGTAGGTTTTTCTGTATTAATTCAGCCATTGCAATCATATGAATGCATTGGAGGAGAAACTGCAATTAAATTTGCTATCAGTCACACCCATCAAGTGTGCTTAATGTTTCATCAAACTTTTTTTCTGTCAGCCCTATAATTCAGTGTTCTTCTTTGTTTGAAGGTGTGGCTGAAAGAAACATAAAAGACTGTAAATTGCAGTATACAAATGCTTGTTTGTATTTAAAAATATTTTTAAACTGTAAAGGTATGTTGGAAGTTTCCCCCTCTTCCCCCTTGCCAAATTACTTTTTGAGGCAGTATCTAAAGGCAGAAAGTCCTTTTTTTAAACTTTTTTTTTTTTTAAAGTGTCAGATAAGATTTATGTGCAAGAGAATTGAGAGCTATATTAAAGACTGTGTTACTATCCATCATTTTTAAAGTGGTGTGAAGAAAAATAACACTTTGTGTATGTGTGGCTAGATTTGCAAAATTGTTAAAGGAGCCAAATTTAAATGTAGTGCATAATGCCAGGGATGACTTATTTGGAGTTACTTCCCCACCCCGGCCCCCTTGTTCTTGGGTCATCGGTTAGTAGTGAGCAAAGATCTGTTGCTGTCTGACAGGTATTCATTGGCTTATGTTAATAAATATTTATAGGTATTTTCATCAGTAGTTTCAGATGCTTATCTGTAGCTAAAAGTAAGGCTCTCTTCCACCTTCTGTCTCAAAAACGTTCTTGCAAATTTTAACAAAGTTTAAGTGGAGAAGGGTGAGGCCTACCTTCTGCTGGGATCATTGTCAATGGTCGCGCTTGCTTTTGGTCAGAGGGAAAAGGACAGTTTCTTATGTCTAGGGGGGTTTGGTCTGCACTCAAATTGTACATGTATGTTTTCCCGTGACAGATGGACATAAAACAAATAGCTTGTCGTGCCACAGAGGCTCAAGAATACCTACCGGAAACTGAACATCACCAGAGGTGGACAGAGCTCCAGAAAGATTGTCTGATATTGGGCAGTCAATTAGAGACTTGAGTGAAGCACTATCTGATATTTAGTATTACAAATAGTTGCATTGAGAGAGGGTGGGAGAAACAAACAGTTTCCACTGTTGCGGATTGTTGCAGAGGCAAGACAAGATGAGGAGGCAGAAAGACTCTGCGTCTTTCCCTCCTGTTACCCACGGCTCAGAAATCTCTCTTCTTCAGTACTTTGGAGTCAGTTCTGAATAGCGTGAGCAAAGGAGGTAAAGTCTCTGGCAGTTACAGGAGCCCTTTTAAGGCTTCACCTAGAATCAAAAGAAACTGTTGAAGAAATTGAGTGTAGAGAAGCTGAATTTGGCTAATTTTCAGAGAGTTGTTCTGTGTTGCACGGGTAAATGATACGAGCTTTATTAGTTGCTGAAGTAACTTGTCTTAAATTTCTAAGTGAATTCTGTGTTTATTCTATGAATATTGAAAAGAAGTTGCCAGGTGGAAAAATGAATCGCCTTTCTCCTTTCATAGATTTCTCCTCTTTCTTCAAAAAACACATGCTTACAGGTTCATGAAGCCAGTCCTCCATTGTTAGTTTTATCATCTTTCAACCATATGGTATGTTTTCTTGTATATGCCAAAGAAATGGTACAAAGTCCAGGTGTCGTTCAACATATCCTCTTGGCTGGCTCTCTTTAAGCCCAGTAGAGCACTTTTGAAAATCAAATATTTCTCCTTCTATTCACATTTAACCAAGAGCTTTAATGAAGTCTTGCCAAAACCTTTAAGACTGGGAACAATTTAAATTATAGTTCTATGGAACCTCTAAGCCAGGGAAATGAATAATTGCTGGAGGCTACTTCTGTGACATAGGTTGGTTGTTTTAGTTTAGCAGAAGTATAATAGAAGCTTTGCATTAAGGAGCAAGTCTATACTTAGCTCATTGTAATGCTCTTAGCATGCTTAAATGAGGCTGTTTTATTTTGGTGTCTAAAATTCTTTGTTTAAAGTTTCTTCCAAAATTCCTGTCTCAAGCATAAAGGTTTTTGTCACGTTAAGTCATTTATATGACTGACAAATAAAATTCAGCATAGAATTGCTATCCCAGAGAAATGGTTTTAAAGGAAATAAATCTGAGCAGGAAGATTTAGTATAGGCATTGTAATGCCTTTTCTGCAGTTACTGGGAGCCAGGTTTTGACTACAGACTGCTAGAATCCTGGTGTTGTGGCTGTAAACACTGATTGGTGAGATTGAGTTCTTCTCAGGTGTTGAAATTACATGTGCTATTGCAGTATTAGGAGTTGTTGAAATCCATCATAAAAAGGGACTTTACAAACAGAAGTGTTTTGGAGAGGTTTGTGCAAATCATGTTCCTTTTAACTAACTCAATCTGGTGGTTGGATGGCCTTTATTGAAAGTCAGCTTTCTTAAAAAAAAAAAAAAAATTGCATCTGAGCAGTAGCCATAGATACTTCAGTTTAAATACAATTTCCTGCAAACATGGTTCGTTTTCTTTCTTTTAAACAGCCATTAAGAAGTACCTCTCAGAACCGTTGACTGAATGTATTCTGAAGCTCCTTGATTCATTCAATATATGAATGACTACTACACATTTATTTAATGTGTAGAAAAAAAAATCATTCTACCAAAGAATACTTGAGGAACCTTTTGCATTGCTTGAATGGTTGCTGTCTTCAAAATAGAATTAGAGGCAGCTTAATTTTGGCCCTACAATTGGCTATTTATGGGGTTTTTGCTATTACTTTTTTTTCCCAAATTATATATTTGCAGTCTTCAGGTATATCAGTAGTCTAAAAAATGCTTAATTTTCTTCCAAAACTGTGGGAAACTTACATTACTTTCTTCTGAACCTTTGATCTCAGAGCACCAGAAGTGCAGAAGCTGTAGCAGTGAATTAGGCTTGTTGTTCATCAGGTAGGATATATCAGTTTCTCGAGTTACATTTCCTGTTTAAAAGTTTGAAGCTATTGCTATTTTAGTCTAATTGGAGTTTGGAGCTGGCTTCTTCATATAGTAGCATACAAAAGTTCCAATTGATTATAGTTTAATAGGCTAATCCTGCAAATGGTCAGATGCATGCTATATTCATGCTAATAGCTCTCTTAAATATAAAACAGGACGTGTGGAAATAGCAGTTGTTGGTAAACAAAGGGAAAGATCACAGGAATGGCTGTCAGGCATCTTTTTGGTTTGATAGTGATGAGTTTTAGAGATAAAACTCACAAAAATATCCTATGAGACGTCAAGTGGTAGTGGGAATGAACTGGGTAAAAAGGCAGGACTGAAAGAGAGAGAGAGAGAGAGATGAAAACAGAGAAATGGGGGAGTTGAAAGAGAAGCACAGCAAGTAGGGCAACTAAAACTAAATCTAAAATACCAAGAGAGAACTGGAAACGGTCAGTTGATGCGTTGGCCTCAAACCCAGGGAGCATGTGTAAGGGTAGCTTAGAAATATTGACTCATGGGGCTTTACCAAGTCATGCTTAGAAGATCTGAAATTTCTGCTTCCATTTCTTTTTATACCCTTCAGATTTATGGCAATGGATGACACCTAGCTGTCCATAGGCGACGTCTTGTAAGGCTGCGCATTAGCCACTGCGATGATAACTCTTTTAGAAGAGATGTCATTGGTAGGCTTTTCCTGTGCTGGGTCAACGTTTGTGTATTCGTGAGATATTGTTAGGGGAAAAAATATAATAAATTTATCTGTAGTATTTGCTCATTTTCAGATATCATAGATAGGAAAGGAGGAGATTGCATTTTTTTTTTTATTACTGATCAAGCTGATGGAATTTAATTATAAAATTATAGACCAGACTGCTTGCCCTGCTAACTTAGTAGGTTAATGTAAATGATAACTTTTGACCTGGATTATTGGGGGGATTATTGGAAGAGGGGAGTGTTTGTTTTTAATCTCCAGCTTTCACCTCTATTTTTCTAGAAGTCTATGTACTAGCTAACCACACAAGTCAAGGCATGTTTGAAGTTTTGTGCTACTAGATACTGATAGTACAGCTCTGTATAGGGGCAGGGACTCTGGCTGGCATCCTCTTTACTGGCTAGGAATGTGCTCTAAATACTATTAGGGAATATAATTATATCATAATTATTTCTCAGCTGTGCCTTTTGTCTAATTATAGGCAAGTTGAAAACTATTATTTTGGCAACTTTTTATAAATATTGTCAAACTACTCTGTGTTTTGCTCTTCCCAGCAGCCAAGATATCAGAACTAGTGTAGATGTTTTCACTTTGTTTTGTTTGGGGTTTGTGTGCTGTTCTGGGAGTGTGTATGCACACATGCTGTATGTATTTCCTGCTATTAAAGATAAAGGAACTGGTAACTTTTGTTGTTATCTCTTTAATGAAGCATGAAGTCTGGGTACCAACAACAATAAAAGTAAAGATCATTGGCAGATAAGGAGTAAGCCTACGATTTCTTTTCAATCACCACTCACAACCCTTCTCTCCATAGGCACTAACTTTTGACTGCTGTTTGCTCCTTTTCTAGGCAAATCTTGCTCAACTACTGAGTGAGGCTCAAGATCGAAATAAACATCTTGGAGAAGAGATTAGAGAGCTTCAGCAGAGACTGGGAGAAGTACAAGGGGATAATAAGGTATTATAAATTTTTGTTATCAGTAAATGGCATGGAATGTGTAAATGGGGCTGGAGTTTTGCATTTACATCTTAGGAAAACAAATAAAACAATGGATTGCAGAACTTCTAGAATACTCGGATTGCAATAAATGCTCAAAATAGTAGAACGAAAGAAGCTTGTATAGGATACCAGTAAGTGCAGCTTATTATATATTTTTATGCTGCTTTTGCTCTGTTGTCCTTAACTATGTATTTTGCACCTGGCCTTGCCTTAATGATCTCAGACTGCCTTTCTCCCCCCTCTCTCCCCCCTCCCCCTCCCCCTCTTACTCCCTCTCTCCCTTTCTTTCTTTTCTTTCTTTCTTTTTTTCTCTTTTTTTTCTTTTTTTCTTTCTTTTCTTTCTTTCTTTTTTTCTCTTTTCTTTTTTTCTTTCTTTTCTTTCTTTCTTTCTTTTCTTTCATATATTTTATTAGTGTATTTCCTCTTACAAATAAGTATGGATAAGCATTTCTTCTTCATCGTGTGATAATTTTCAATTTTTTTGCAATGAAAATGCAAAATTTTAGTGGATGATAAAACCAGGGGAGGGATAATTTTTCCCTTCAAAAATATGGAGCAGGTGATCACAAATATATATAGTGAGCTTTGTAATAAACCCTTATCCTATTACCCTTATATAACTAATTTATTTTATTGCTAAATGTAGCAAGTTTGTGGAACGTTGCTCAAAATCTGCCATTTGGTATTAATCAAACTCCTGTTGTCTCTGTTAATTGAAATATTTAAACTCAAGCCAAATGTGTGTAACATTCACAGCTGGAGCTGTATGCAAAAGTACATTCAGAGATCAAACTAGCGAGAGGTTGAATTTGAGAGTCGAGGTGGTTAACGAAGTAAAAAATGAAACAAATAATGAATGATAACTTCCTTCCCTCAACTACAGTTTTAAAGTTACGGGATTTAAAAATGTGAATAAAAATCATGTGGCTTTTAATTATTCAGGTGGCTTTTTTCTTTCCATTTAAGTTCATTTTATTTTATTTATTTTATTTTAAACATAGATATATTGTGATAATGCTGTTTTATTCATTGTTTATCACAAAGGACTTCCTTGAAGGTGTGCAGGGAGTGGGAAAGGGTCAAGTGAGACCTGAATTTGTGGTATGCATAGCATTCAGTGTAACTTGCTCAAATCTTCAAAGACCAGCTTCCCCAGTGTTTCTTTTCATTTGCATGTTATTGTTTGAACTATATTACAGTGTGGAAGGCAGTGCCTTGCAGTTCTCCAGTACCAATATTATGCCATACAGCCTTTCCCAAGCCAGTCCTGAACAAATAACAAGGGTTTGTTAGTACAAACAGAACACAAAGGTAGTACAACTACAACATATTTAAATATCAAGGTTATGTACCTATTCTAATTCCTTATAACAATATGATCTTGGTAACACAGAACTGCCTACTTTGTGCTTGAACTGGCTTTGTTTAGATTTGTCTTTGTGGGTTAACTTGATATCAGCTGGTCATCTTTGTGACATCTGTATTCTCGGCATGAATTTGAGTTCACGACCCTCATAAGGAATGGAAAAATACAAAAAGAGTTATTCTGCCCACTATGCCCCTTTCCAAAAAGTGCAAAATAGTGCATCACTAAATAAAGAGGGGGAGGAAAGAACTGCATCAGACAGGGATTAATTTAGACTAGGATTTTCATTTTTGGAACATATTCTTCACTTTCCTAGTAAATGAGAAATAGAGCTTATTTTAGAGTCAGGTTGCTGATTTTTGAAGTGCCTAAAAAAGCATTGCCATCTCTCTGAGGGATTTAACACTCTCCTCCTGTGTCAGATTTTGCTCCCTTCTAGTGTTGGTGATAAAATTCTAGGCTTGTTCCCGAATCCATTCCGTTCTGCTCATCAGTTCTCCTCTTCTGGCAGCTGGGTTACTTCAGGCACTGGAGTCCAGATAATGCATGGTATATACAAAAACAAAGAACTATAATAATTTGCTCATTCCTACATTTTTCCCCTGCATTCTTCTCTCTGCTTTTTCCAAAGTGAGGGAGGGCATCCTGCCCAGCTGGTCTACGTCAACCTTACTTCTGGCAAGAGATGAACAAACAGCTGCTTTTGCAGCAAGTGAAGCTGCTTATGGATGAACAATTCTGCCTGTGTCTGAGCAGGAGTGACTCATGCAGGCTTTGTCACTGAGTGGCAAGAGCTTTGTAGGACTAAAAAAGAAAAAAAACCTCTTTAAAGATCACACATTAGCTCTATTGATAAAGAGTTGTTTTGATAGCTTGACTTGTTTTTCACTGCTTTAATGTGTGCTATTAGCAGGATACGGTCACTTGGATTAGCAAGACCTTAAAGTGGTGACATTTTACTTCTTGAAATCGTGTTAAGTACGTCATCAGGTAGGCAATAAAAAATTACTTGCATTTGGTTAACTGGACTAGTTTTTTCTTTTAATTTTAGCTAGAATTATGTTGGCACAAATAATAAAACTTCTTCAGGCAGTCTCTGGAAGGATTTGTTGCTGCAGTTTCAGAAATACAGCAGTTAGACTGCAGCACTCCAGCAACAGATATCTAAGTATTTATTTTTATGATTGATCACAATCTCTTATCAGCTCTGACACATGAAAACTATTCTATGTTTATAATAGTTATTTGTAAATCTTTTTCCTTCCTAACGTTCTGGCAGCAATGCTTGGAGAACAATTACGAAAACTTAGAGGAAGATAGTTAGGAAATATAATTCTCTCTTGTAAAAGGGTGAAAATGGAAAGCATAAGAGAAACTGGAGGCTTCTGGAAGACTAGATGATTCAGCTGCCTTCGCTTCAATCTCTACTCGCACAAAGAAATGGTTTTGTAAGCTGTTGAGGGCAGTGCTAAGCAAGAGGAAGATGCATGGAAAACAATGGCTGCAGTATTACTGACAGTTTGTTATTGTAAGGCAGGCAATCATTCATGCAGCAACAGTGTGAAATGTTAAATGTGGTGCATATGTTTTGGCAGAACTGGGACTTAAGGTAGCAAATTTTCATAGTTCTGGTCCACTTTTTAAGATTTTGTAGGCAACGTGGTAAAGACAATTGCTGTGGGTGACTGTGGCTAAACATGAGGGTTTCTGCCTTCCATGAAGAATTTACTGCTTGTTCTTGTTTCCCTTTTCCTTCTGCATATTTTATTAATAATCAGGAATGTACAACTTTGGCGTAGGCATTGTCTGTGGACTCCTAGCCTGCACAGCAGCTATTGCAGTGAAGCATGTTTGGGGCATTGTGGGGCTGCTACAGAGCTACTTCATAAGTAATTATTTTAGCTGACACTGATTAAGAAAAAGCTGTGATATTAAAATAATAAAGACTAGTGGCTTGCACTGGATTGTTTTGGTTAACAATCTATGCGTTCTCGACAAACAGGAGCTATCTTTGGTAAGGTGCCATTAATTTAAATCCACTCTGCTGTGGATGCTGTTCACAGAATCCTGAGGGGTAGTGTTAACCTATTCTCTAGCTGCAAAATGAAGTTGAGTGGTCCTTTCCTCAGTGATTTCTGAATGACAGAAATAAAAATACAGCAGCCAGAGGGCAGGTGTATAAAGTTTATAACAAAGCACTAATATATGAAATAAACCCTTAACCCTCTGGCATAACGCTTAGTGTCTCTTTGGGTCACAGCATTTTCAGGGAAGAATTTTATAGCAGGTGGTGCTGCCTCATGAGACATTCGCAATGCAGAATTAAAGGACTTGGCCTGTTCTGCCCTGTCAACTCTCTGATTGGCCAACTGTCTGGAAGAAGCACTCTGTCGTTTTATGGATTGGTATTTTACTTTATTTTATGTATGTTTATAATGCTGCTTTTACTGGCTGAATTTGGATTTCTGAAGCATTCTTTTCATAAGATGTCATACATATTTTTTTCACATCAAAATTAATAGTAAATAAAGAGTTCTCCTTTTATTGGCAGACTGTTTGACCTTGCAAGTAATAATTGCTTGCAGTTATAATTGCATCTTATGCCTCACCTCCTCCTGGGCTGGAGGAGAGTTGGTCATAGTGTATGAGTCACAGCTCTGATCCAGTTCCCAGCCTGGTGCTGAGCGTTACACAGAAGTTTTGCTCTGCTGCAGGCATTGGAGGCATTGGTAAAGTGTGATTCTCCTTCCCATTTCCAGTTTTTCTGAACAAGATTGAGTCCTTAAAATGTTATTACATTTGTTTCTTACTGCCTTTCTCACTAGCAAGAGGTTCTAGAAATTAAATTAATCTAACTGAATTAAATCACATTAGCATACCTTTTGTTCATCAGTCTTTTAGCATTTAAAAAACCAGTCCCATAGCCATGAAGCCATTCCAGGATTTGCTGGTTGCCTTTTTGACTTACTTGTTTTGAAAAAGAAATTAATAGGAATTATATCTCCTAGGGTCCATTCTGCCTCACTAGCTGTAGAGTGGTTTGTACTTCCCTGTGGGGATAGGGAAATGTAGTTTGCCAAAACCAGTTGCTTTTGGGGGCACAGCTTCCCTTGAACAAGTGAACTGCTTATCAGAACAACTTGTACTAGCTTCAGCGACTTGCACTGCACTGGAGCTGAAATAAGTGGGGAGGATGATTTTGGTAGTCTGTCTTGCATCAGCAGGATTTTAATTGACACATTGCAGTTATGATGACTGGCATCCCATAAATACCAAAGATAGATTTTAATGTACAGTTCAGAAGATTGATTTTTTCCTAACTCTGCAATATAATGATGTACATTAATTCCTTGGTGCAGTCAAAGATATGGCTGGTTATTGTGGTGGGTTTCTCTAGTCTCTGTGGAGCTCCTACAAATGAGGCCATGGGGAGGCAATATTTTTGCGTAGTTGTACTCAGTATAAACACCTGGAAATGCTGAATGCCTTATAGACTGTTATTTTAATACTCTATAATTCCTGAAAGGTAGTCGCTTTTTGCTTTGGATATTGAATATAACTGTGTATTAATTCAAGTCAGACTGTTTTCAGCAGTCACAAAGCTTATGAGTTCATTAGCTGGTTGAGCATTTTGGCCAAATCTTTTTGTTGTTGGCCCATTTTTTTTAATTCATGTTTTTAACATGAATTAACTTTTGTGAGTAAATGAAAAAAAAATGCACAAGCAAATGTATTAGCAGCTGTTAATGCAAATTCTGCACTGATGTAACGTAGTGGGATTTTAAGTGGTATCCGTAAAATTAAGCTGGGCAAGCCACTTCGTGCCTTTTTATTCTTAACTAGGAAAAGTTTTCTGCTGCAGAGAGTTTTAAGATTTACATATGAAAATGGCTTTCTGAGAATTCTCTAGTTTTAGTCTGACCACAGTTAGTTCCTGTCACTCTTAAAAAACATTGGCCACGTGTCTGTGTTTACTTGGTCTTTCATCATTTGTATACTCTGGTGACTATTGTTGCAGGGTCTAATTCAGCTCCTGTTGATGCTTTGAGTGTTCGACTGGAATTTTTCACTGAGAACAGGATTGAGCCCTCAGCTCAGAAAATTCCCTCTGGTTTAAATAATACCAGCTGTTTGGCCTGGAAGCCAAGAAATCTATGACAGCGTTAGTCGTTCTAATGCAGATGTACTTTGATGCTACAGCCTCTGTTCTCTTGCTTACCAAATCTGTTTCTGTAATTGCAGCTCCTTCGAATGACAATAGCAAAGCAAAGACTTGGAGATGATGAAGTTGGGGCTCGCCACTTTGCAGCACATGAACGGGAGGACCTTGTTCAACAATTGGAGAAGGCTCGAGAACAGGTAATAACTAAATGGGCATATACTGTCAAGTTTTACAGAGCTAGTGCAACTAAATGACTAATTCTATTGTGTTTGGAGGGCTGGTAGCTGATTAACATTGCAAATAGTGGTGAAGGTGTTGGTATTTTTACCGAAATAGTTCTTACCGAGCATTAACTTAAACATGCATACATTGTTCGAGTGAGTTTCCTAATCTCAGGAATTCCTTCTCTAGATTATTGATTCTCTTCTTTTTATAATGTGCAGCAACAACTTGTGACAACTGAATGTTGTCAATGAATGTCTATGAAAGAGACTCCTTAATGAAAGCTGTTACAAGTATTCAGCACAATATGTGGTGACTGATGCATCTCCTAAAGATATTCCCTGAATCAAATTTTCTGTAGAAGTGTTGTTAGTCTCCTCTTCTTCCTGCTTCTTAGCTATTTCTTTCCCTCTTTTGAAAAATTCTTGCATCCGACCTCTTTTTCCTACCTCAAGTCTGTATTAATACTATGTACCATGCAGCATCCAGTCCCCAATACCGGACAATTCTGGGGGTTTGTCTTCTCTGTCATTCCCGCACTCATTCCTACCAATGTCAGTTCCACCCTGAATGAGCCATTCTGTGATCAGGAAGAGGTGCGTATTTCTTGTTTTTCAGTCTTTACTCAAATGCATCACTACTTTAGCTTACCAGAAGGACTGTTGACTGCACTTGGTCTTCTTCCAATGTGATTCTCTCTGGTATCTTTGTTCCCAAGCTCGTGCTCTCTCTGTTCATCTGGCCTCTTTTCACATGGTCCTCTGTTGTCCTTCCTGGCTTATCAGTGTTTTCTGAGGTGCCAGTGGAGACTTCTCAACTCATTGCAGACTTTTCTCATACTCTCCCGTTTCCTCTCCTTGGAAGTTTGAAGCTCTTTGTCCTTGAGTATCTTTCATAGTGGGCTCCTTCACGCTTTTTGCTTAATAGCAAAGCTCACCGTGTCAACTCCATGCTTGGTTATTTTGTACTTTTCTCAGTTCTTCTTCCTATTCTGTGGAACTTCATTGCTGAAAGTCCCGTAATTAGTATAAATTTTCCCTTACAGACTTTTTCTTCAACCTCCAAATTTGCCAAATTGTTTTTCAGTTCATTCCTGGAGTCCTATAAATTTTATGTTTAAACCAGCTTAATATGTTTGTAGCAGAATTATAGTATGGATTAAGGTTTCTTTTGCTGTTACATTTTAGTTGTTTTCTAGAAATTTTGTAAAACAAGTCTAACTGCTAAAGTTACTTAACTTCAAATCAACGAAATAATACCAAAATAGAGTAAAAGTACTGGTGGTTATGAGCTTTGGAAAGACTTTTGACTGTCGAAAATCAATCCTGTTCAGACATGCAGTGCTTGTTGCTGTTTTCAGTTTGGGTGCCATGTAATCTTTTGTTTAAACTTCAAAATAGTCATACAGCTCTCCTTTCTTCTCAGATCGAGAGTCTGAGATATGATCTTCAGGCTGCACTGGATGAGTTACAGGATGTGAAAGAGGAACGTTCTTTTTACCAAGATAAGTCTGACAGACTAAACCAAGAACTTAATCATGTCCTAGGAGGGCATGAAAATCGTATCATCGACATAGATGCTCTATGTATGGAGAACAGGTGAGTGGATTGCAAACCTTACTGTTTCCCTAGAGGAAGCAGTGTATTGCTTTAACCAGAGCATCAGGAAGTCAGTCACAACAAAACTTTAAAGAAAATATATCCAAGAATAAAAGTTAAGAGATTTTGGTAATTTGTTTTGTCTGTTTTGTTTGTACTGCAGCTAACCATCAAATAATGTTGAGAAAGTTAGGCTGCAGGAAATTACTAATGTTTTATTTGGCTACAGAGATGTCAGTGATATTTCCAAATAGAACTAAACAAGGAAAAGGAAGAGAAGTGCAGACCTGTTTATTCCCTTCACTGTATGGCACCAAAAGCAAGAATATTAAAAATCGGTGTCTTCAGAAACTCATAGTG
The DNA here is from genome assembly GCF_000690835.1 of Fulmarus glacialis. Lineage (NCBI taxonomy): Eukaryota > Metazoa > Chordata > Aves > Procellariiformes > Procellariidae > Fulmarus > Fulmarus glacialis. Next base: position 34,314 of record NW_009191426.1, on the reverse strand, counting down.
AGGTGTAATGGGCTAATCTTGGATTGGGAACAGGGACTTTGAGTACCCTGAGTTAACAGTTTCGGACATAATTCTCACCACTGGGAGAGGCCGTCAACATGGAGTGATTTGCCAGCAGAAGCTGCTGGTGAAATCACCCATGTAGATATTCTTGCCACTTCCTTGGGAAAAGAATGTGTTTTATGGTCTCTGCTAAGGACCACAGAGAGGAGTCACTGACAGAGCCATAGCAGGTACCTCCCTTAAAGTCAACAATTACCTTAAAGTGAAATAGATCTTGTAAGACACTTTCCATTTACAGAGACTTATGCTTCAGGTACGAAAGTGTAATACCAAAGGCATTACTTTCTCCCAGCAACTCCAGGTTTTTTTTCTGTTTTGCGAGGCCTACAGAGTGCTGTATCAATTTAAGCCCCCTGTTCCCCTGACAGTGATACGATTTTTTTTTTTCTCTAAAATAGTTAAATTGTCACAAACCCTAATACAGCTGCAGTTGCACTACATGGAAGAGGATATTTTATAAACCCTTTATACATGAAAAAGGTGTTTTCCTATGTCAAAATAGCCATCTAATCCAAGTGCATAAACTATTCGGAAGAACTGTACTGTTTCTGTTAGCTGTATACCATTTTTCAACTATACTGTTAAATTTTCTACTTTGTGATTGCTAATGAGAATTGCCATGTAAGTGATGGATATTGCAATGCAAAAGTTCTGCATAGTTGAGTCTTGTGCTGATATATGTATACAAATCTTCATGTGTCCATCTCACAAACCTTCAAGTACAGAGGACATGAGTAAACGCTTCCTGACTATTTCCTCTAGACATAAATATATCCATTTAGCTTCCCTCCCCAAAAACCTGAGGATCGATATAAAATGGTTGTGCAGCATGCTTGACAAATCTAACAGAAGGGCAGCCTCCTTTTCTGATGCAATTTGTTTCCCTACTTCAAGTTTTGTGGGGTCAAGAGCAGTAAGATTTTGTTGTTTTATCCCTCACAAAACTGCAGGGGGAAAAGAACTCTCAGTAGTTCAAAGAGAGGACATGCGAAATAGTAGAGAGGAGCGCTTGAGGCAGTATTTGAAGGTAACATGAAGTAAAGGATTACATTTTTTTTCAGGTATCTTCAAGAGAGATTAAAACAACTTCAAGAGGAAATCAACCTTCTTAAGTCTAATATTACTAAATACAAGGTAAGATCCTCTCAGCGTAGCATCTAAACTGTGTTTTGTTGTTCATGGAGGTTATTGTTCATTCTCATGTTCATATGCATTTAAAGAACAAAATTGTGTCTTCAAAGAAAAATCCACCGTTAACATCCTGACAATATTAGTATGTATACACATCACATGCTCAGTCTTCCTTGTAGGCTTCTTAGCTGATGTAGTACAAAGGGATACCCATTAATAGTACTTTGAAAAATGAATTAAATACCGTTTTTTAAGTTCTGTGGGGGAACCTTCCTCCTGCTAGTGAGGGTGATCAGCCTTCCAGCCTGCTGGTGGGTGAAAAGTAGCAGGTCACGCAGTGTGTGGTGAATGACTGCAGCTGTGTTGCTGTCACAAGCAGGTCTTGTCTCCCCGTTCCCTAATGGCCGCACTATTTCTTCATGTCTTAATGATTGCTAAGTCTTCATTGTTCTTCCATTCCTGGGTTAAGATATATGCTGTTTTGCATGAAACCTTCAGGACTGAATCCTGAGGGCAAAATATTCTTGCTTCTCACTGAAGTCAAGCACTCTATTTTCTTCTGCAAGTGATTTTGGGTTGTGGGAGGGGAGGGCTGCTTGTCAGGGCATGAGAAGTGTTGTCTTAGGACTGCCAATAGGACTTCTTAATCATTTAGGTCACTATGAAGCAGTCACAGCACTAATTGCTTTTTGTGTATGAGCAAAGCTCCTCAAAGTACCACGTTCATTTCAGTGTCTGTTCACATTTATGACTTGGGTCTCTCGGAGTGTGAGTTAGTTTATTGGTGAGAACTGAGTATCTTGGTGGTCTGGTGGGTTTCACAGAACTGTAATTGTTTTGGAAGAGCTGGATCCTTCTGTAGCAGGATCATTCTGCTGCCAATTCCTCAAAGTCAGTGTTTGCTACTAAAAGGGCTTTTAGAAACTCTGATAGAGGAGTTTGAGTTTTCCCTTTGATGCCTATCTAAAAAAATGCTGGGGAAAGTCTGAACTGATATTCTCTACAGGATACTGCAGTATCTTCACTGGCACTCAGCAGATTATTAAAAAATAGGCAAGTCTTAAAAATGCATTGGGGGGAGTGGGTGGGAGAGACTGCAATAAAGTGATTGCAATGAGACAGGATGAGTCTTCATAACATTGCAAAGACTATTTTGGCTGGAGAATAATACTTCAGGAGAGTCATACTCCCATAGGTTACTATGGGTGTAAGCTCCAGGCCCTGCAGAGTTGTTCTGAGACCAAAATCCAAAGTTCCAGATTCTTTACTCTTAATGAAAGGATTTGTTGGCTACTGTTTTTCTAAATAAGATATTTGTTGTTTCCTTAGAATGCACTAGAGAGACGAAAAAATTCAAAGGCTCATAGTAGATCCAGTAGCAGTGCTCTGACTGGAGTTCTGTCTGCAAAGCAAGGTATTACATAAATGCAGCATGGTGTTGCATATCTCATTGAATTCCTTCCATTTTACCTCTTAATTTCAGTAACCCTTTCCTCACCAACCAAACCAAAATCTTTCTTCTCTTTCCTGTTTATTATCATGTCCTAGTTTTTGTCCTTTTCTCAGTTGACTTGACAATACAAAATTTGCCTCTTGAGTAATGCTTCTCCTTTTGTTACTCTTTTGCCATTCATTCTCTCCCGTTAGTTTTATCGGTTTTTTTTTTTTTTTTTAATCTCTAAACTCCTCTGCAACTTTGACCCTGACAAATCACTTTTTTATTCAACTCTTTGCTCTGCTAAAATGGCAATCACAATTCATATTCCAATGAAAAATAGACTCGGTGGTAGAGGAGGGGCCCTAAGTCAGGTTTTCTGCTCATGTTCTTGGAAGCTTTTACATTCAGATGTTTTGCAAGAAATCCTTTTGTCCCATGTTTCTTCATGGGATTGCAAAATGGCGTAAAGAAAGGAGAAGAGAAAATTATTTGAGCCAAACCTGGCACCCTACTGTTTAGGTGTTGGTGTATTCATACGCACGCACGAGATCAGTAGTATTTGTCATGGTAGGTTGAAACTTGCTTTTCTGTTTTTGACTTCTTTTCTGTCCTCTTCTCCATGTACTTGCATACGTGTGTGTGTGTGTATATATATGTGTGTGTGTGTATATATATGTGTGTGTGTATATGTGTGTGTATATATATATATAAAAAAAAAAAGAGGCAGAGCGAGATTCTACTTACAGAAGTTAATGATACTAGTGAACTTCCTGATGTGGTTGAGAGGTACAGATTCTAAGCTGCAGAGGAAGAGTTCATAGGTGACTGTATTTTCACATCAGTGTTAAATAAACTGAAGGATATAATAATTCTAAGAAGTAGTATAAAAGCTTCCTCGTGGGCTTATGTTTTAATGTAAGTGGGAGAGAAATGACCAATTTTTAGCAGTCTGTAGAAGAATGAGTTTGTTTCCTTCTGAACAAAAATAAATTTCCAAAAGCAGAATTAAGTTAACATAAGATGTGTCTGCCTATGCTTGTTCTGGCAATTGCTGTGGAATAACGATCAACTTAGAAAGCCACCATCTTTATGCCAGCTAGAGATTATATTTCTGGTCTTTTGGCTTTGTTTGTTAATTGAAGGAAATAAATAAGTATTCATTCAAGTAATGAGCATAGTTCTTTAATGCTAAGTAAATGTTTGTGTCACATCTCTGTGCATGAGAAGCCAAAACTCATTTGTGTTTTTAACATTATAGTCCAAGAGTTGTTGTCGGAGGATCATGGATGTAGCCTACCAGCCACACCACAGTCCATTTCAGATCTCAAATCACTGGCCACTGCATTGCTGGAAACTATCCATGAAAAAAACATGGTCATACAACACCAAAGGCAAACCAACAAGTAGGTAGCATGACTTCTAAGTAAAATAGAACTTAACCAAGCTATGGAAAAGTCATCGTTTTGGGGGAGTTTCAGGGAAATGGGAAAGAAGGTCCATTTTCACAGAAAATTCATTGTTATTGTTAAGTGGTGGGTTCTTTAGTTTTTAAGATCAGCTATGTGTTTAGAGAAAAATTACATTTCAAAGTCAAGTCTGGAGTTGACAGAGACCTGTCTGCCTCTGCTAGGCAAGGATTGGTTTGCTGCTCAGGTTTAAGACAAAGCATAATAACACAGGGGGGACTTCTAGCAGATAGTCTGTAGGGAGGGCTAAAGAAAAGCTGCCAGGAGGAAGGACACCCTTGAGCTGGAGGAGAAGAGATGTGGTAATTGGTTGTTAATGTAGGAATTTGCTAATGAACACTGGTGGGAATAGTAAATGTTGCACCTAGGAAAGGGTCTGAAAAGATTTAGTGTAACATTTGTCACAGGCTAGCAGCCTATGTGTCATACAAATGATAGCTGTTGCTCCTATAGTTACTTTGCCAAAAGTTGTAGAAGATAAACACAGTTGGATTGCTACTATATGATTTTTTAAAAATCTGAACTGAACTTCGAAGGAGAATTTGTTTACTCTTAGCTGTTCTACTCATCAGTAGAATTCTTTGTGTCTCACAGCTCCTATCATGGCAGAATATAATAATTTCTGACACATTTTCTGACATTCTGATATTATTGTCCTTATACAGTATATGAAAATCAGAGCTAGGAAGTGTTCCTTGGTTCTGTGCTCAGTTTTTTTCCTTTTTTTTTTTTTTAAACACTGAGTCACTACTGGTAATCAGAGGTTATTCAGGCTTCTCAAAAGCACATCAGGACCAGATGCCAGAAAGAGGCAGACATCTTTCATGAAAGGAAGGAGTAGTACTGAAGTAAACTGTATTGCACTAGAATAGATGATTCATTTTGAAAATTGATAACTTTGATGCTAGGCAGACTCCATTACATAATTCTTAGTGATGTGGCAACAGAAGTGGAAGAGCAGTTTATAGCCACTCTTAATACTCTTGAGAAAGCAAATGCCTAATCAGCTAAAGGGAGACTAAAGCGGTGAAAATGTAGCCCAGATCTAACTGATGGCAGCTCAGTCAATTCGTGTCTATAAGTGTGTCGCGTAATGCAAGAGGAGTTCCTGCACTGAGCAGTGCTAATGAAGGGCTAATACCTGCTTACTCCTTTCTTACTGCTAATGTAACACCAGAAGGAAAACATCCAGAGAATAACACTTGTTATTTCAAGTATAACCAATCTTTGCCTTTTACATCCTGATACTGTATCATTACCTGATGTTCTAGTTTGCATACACTTGCCTATAACCATAGCAAACTTCTTTCTTAATTTTGTATTTCTCTTTGATTACATGCGGTTTCTTGCATCTCTCAACTGTATCATTGTGATGATGGTTTTACTTTCTGATACCACTGTCTCTGCTTTCAACTATTGAGTATGGGTTTGCCTGAGTTAAGCCTTCACAAGGAGATACGATTCTTTTATCTGTGTGCCCAACTGGTCATATATAGCCACGGGAGTAGAGATTGGATGTGTGCACAAACTAATATTCTATGCCCAATAGAAGATCAGATCTTAGAGGGAGGTGACAGTCCACATTTCTCCCAGGTCAGGAGTGCTCAGAGCTGTAGTATTGTGTTCAGTTCAGGATGCTTCAGGGGAAAAAGAAGAAAGACAAATCCTGGGCAAGTTGAGTGAAGAGCCTCAGCAACACTGCTATGTGGTATGCTCATTCTTTTTGTCACCTTTGGCTTTAGTTGGATTAAAGAAGCTTTTAAGGAGCTAGGAGAAATGGAAACTACTTCAAGTAGAAACACCTAAGACATAGAAGGGTTAAAGCGTAAAAGGGAAATGCAGGTAGGACATCAGGGAAAAACATCCTTTATTTGAGGTGCATTAGCTGGTTGTTGGGGGCACTTATTTGCCATGTAAAAAGTTACAAGTAAAGACTGCTGACTTCTGAAAACAGGGAAGAAACTGCCCACCTGTCAGAGAAGGTTAGAGGTGAGAGTGAGGTCAGTGCACAAGTAAAATGGACAGGTCCATAAACTGGTACGAGTAGAAGATGCATTCTTTTGTTGAAGACATTTCTCCATTCAAAGTAGGAAGTTGAGAAGGATGTGGGGCTAGAGAGCATTGTAATGACAAAAGGTTTTACATAAATCAGAAGGTAGAAGTCTTCTTCACCCCTCTGTCCTGTTTGCCTGGCTTTCCCTGTGCAAAGAGCTTTTTTGGAAGACAGTTACTCTTTCAGATTGTTGTGTGAAGACGGTAAGATTCCATTGGGTACAGAATGTGAGATTTTGGGGTGGTTATTTCATTCAGGGAAGAAGTTCTGCTTTTGATACTTGATAGATGATTGACCTATTAGTGATTCTATTATCAGTAAATTAGACTTTTCAGACCATATGAACTTATTTTCATCGAAACAGGTAACTGACTCTAAAGTCAGAACCTCTTTTGTTGCTTGCAGATTGAGATATGACTATATAAGTTCACAATAGCAGAATGGTAGATTTGCTTTCTGATTAACTGAAGCAAAAACAAGACAGTGAATTTTTTTACGTAGATTAGAATTTGGATGTGCTGTTGAAGTTGACTTTCTGCTGTTACACTGTTGTTAAAAACATCCATTGCCACTTGCTCTTGGAACAGACACACTATTATTATTGCCACTTTTCTAAATATGTGGCATGATAAAAGGAGCTGTGGGAGTATGTGCCTAGGAACGAGTGGGCTAAATCCAGCCTTTAATTTTGTTAGCCCCACTTCTAAGAAAAAAAGAAGCTGTTTGGAAAGAAAACAGGTCATTTTCCCCAGGTGATTGGTAGCTACTACTGCTAAGTTTAAGTAACATCCTATGTTTTTCCTCACAAGCACATTAGTTTAGTTCGAAAAGGCAGTTGTAAATGAATTCTGTATGCGGTAATGTGTTGCAAGTTTGAATAGTTACATAAATGCAAAAATAAACAGTCCTAACTCTGTCTAGCAAGTGGATAAAAATCTTTTTTTCTTCTACCAGCAATAAACCGTTTATTAGATATTCTTTTTAGTGCAATTTGTTCCTGAAATTGCCAGCACCCATGCAAGCCAGATCAGTGTGGAAGCTGCTCTGCTGCTTAGACATGTTGCACTAATTTTAACATTTCTAACTTGAGCAAGCTCAGTCATGACCAAAATTACAAAAAGGATTGTGTCAGTCTGTAACTGAGTAAATGTTTCCATGTGCTGTATAGAACTAGATATGTGACCATGACAGACCCTATTTACAGATATTTGGGTGATTGTATCTGTATGAGGGTATATGGTTTCTGTAGAAAGATCTAAATTGAAAGTGAGCCAAATAGAGCTCAGGTGCTGTAAATCAGCACAGCTCCCTTCAGATTATGGCCATATATGCTGGGAAGCATGGGAGAGCTAGAAGGGAGCTTCTAAATTCAGGTGGGAGCATTGCTGCTGTGAACAACAGATTTCTGTAAAACCTTATCCTGGAGGGAGGTTTAGACTAACTCCCTTGTTGCATTAGACACATGACCAGAGGACAACAGAAATAGCTATCGGCACCTTTGTCCATGACATGATCCTTCTGTTATAGTCAAAGGATCTAGTCCACTATGGCTAGAGATAAAAAAATAGATTAGGGAATTTGATGCTACCAACCATGCAGCCCCTTTAAAAATACCTATTGTTCCAGGCCACCACAGCTCAGTCTTCCCACAGCACATATGGAGGTGGCAAATTATCTGGAGGTCACAGGGGAAAGGAGGGAATGGGATGAACCACGCTGTGTTCAGGATTGCTTATATGTTTATTTTTCAAAAAATGTTTCCGTAAGAACTCACAGCTTTATGTAGGGTTCATTTCTCCCATACCTGCCTTCAGATAATGTAGTTTGGAGCAAACTAGAATCATACTCATCACTGAATATGTTTTGCTCTCTTCCTGAATGAAAGGAGCAGGGTTAAGTATTGTCCTCTCTATTCGCCAACCATTGTTCAGAGCCACAGAATGATCCTTCTATGTGAGAAGCTGCAACAGCAAAGGTTGAAAAATAGCTCAGTGCCTCTTCTGAGGATCCAGTAGGAATTATCAGGATATATTTGCTCGAAACCCTTTAGAAATGGCGTGGTACAGGTGATAAATTAATTATAAAATTTAAGAGAAGCAAGAGAAAAGTGACTTTGATATTGTTGTCTGAATAAAAAGAGCAGTAGTAATAACTGAACTTGATGTAGTGGGTTGAGTTTCCTTCCATGATACAGCTAGGTGACAGGGAGGGCAGTATCTTCCCCCCCTTTTCTGCCCTGGAACTACTAGTGAACTATGAAAATTATATGGATTATATGAATTATGAAAATAATATGGATTTTTTTCTTTTCCTGGCAGAAGTGCTAAACTCATGACCCGTTTGAGGTGACAATCATTAGCCACATCAACTTTGTCTTGTCGGCTCCCTGGCTGAGCTAACATGACATGGAAGAAGTCTTGCATCATCTCTGTTCCTCTAAGCCAGGGAAACTCCACGTCCTTCATCTGACCTTTGGTGGGGCCTTAGACAGGGAGATGGGAGTGGGCTCCCTGTGCGCGAGGTAGAGCTTCTTGTAAGTTGCTCTGTGCCTTTCTCCGTCACCTGTTGCTTTGTACTGCAGAGCGCAGTTGCTGGATGTCGGGCCATACACTGGGGTATGAAAATAGGGTCATTAAGGCTGAGTCTCTCATACCGGATGGAAGCATTCTGAAAGCGAAATCTAGACTTGAACATTTTTGATTGTAATTGGAGAAGACAGTAATAGATCCACCATAACCTCAGTCACCTATTTGACTACTGAGTTTCAATGGGGAAATAAACATAACTACTCCCAAATGTCTTCTCTTCTCTGCTTGTAAATGTGATGGACTGTTTGCTTTTTAGTTGATATACACTCCTGTACCTCTCAGTGCTTTCTTTGATATTTATTATCAGCTTTCTCTTTCTCTTTTACATTCTTTCTCTCATCTTGATATTTTTGTAATCTTTAAAATACTTACAGACTTTTATTGTGTCATTGCAGTAGAGATTTCAAAAATACCTAGTCCTTGTTAATCAATTTTTCTATCGCCTTTGATATTTGCTGGGTTTGTAGTTCTTCACATCCTTCCCAGATTCTGCCGTCTTGTCAGGAATGACATTCCCAGTATGCTCAAATGTCTGCAGCATGAAACCCTCGGTGGAGAGCACGCAGCTCTCCAGAGTATTACACAGCTCTGGTGAACATGGGAAGATACTATTGCCTTGCTGTGTTGTGATATGCTGCTTCTCAGCATTCAGTTCAAATTTAACTGACTTATCCTGTTGCTGTAATTTGATGAGTAAAACTTGCTGTCCATTATCTCTGCTGTCATGTTTAGAATTGCTGCCTCATCTGGGTTTCTCACTCTATTGAGTATTGTTTGGGATTTATTTAAAGACTTTTAACTCTAGGAGACTTGCTGTGCCTGTGAGAGAAACACTTTCAAAAATTCATTGGAAAAAAGAGCTCTCTTTGCAAGATAGAATCTCTCATTTGATCTTGGGAGAGAATTAAGACTAAAAGTTAAATCCTGCAGGAGAGCTAACTGCAAATAGTATTTGTGTAGGAATCAGATACAAAAGAAGAGATGACCCAAGAAATGCAGTGAAAACTAAGAGTGGGTGATAAAGGCACTGAAGAGCTTGAAGCTTTTTAGTAAAGTAGAAAACAGAGTTCAGCACTAAAAGAAAAGATGTAGTGGAAAAGATCCCTTGCTATTTTAAGCAAGCTTAGTGATAGAGAAACTAGGTGAAAATTGTGTCTTAGAACTTCAAAATCAAGCTAGATGTTGTCTTGAGTTTTCCATATTTTGTCTGCATAGCTTTTACCTTCTGGTTTTAGCTGTAGAGAAAGAAAAAGTAACCGGGAAGAGATATTTGCAGGCAAGGAAGTAGAAATATTGTGAGTTGCTATTCTTTGTCTTTACTGAAGGGCAAAGGATGAATGTCCAGTACATCCTAGATCTTTTTTTTTTTTTTTTTAAAAAAAACATGGAATAGATTAGAGAACTATACTTCATTTTCTTTTAACTCTGGGGGAGGTTATCTGTTGCCATTAGTGAAAAGAGATGACTGTATACAGGTTTACTGCACTAGTTAAGTAAAAAGTTAAAAATTCAACTGTAGTCATGTAAGCAATTGGGCTTTGGGCTTTGGTTACGTTAGTATAACAGGGAATCTCATCTCAGCTGACTATCCCTGGCTTTTGTTTTTGTTTTCTTTTTCCGAAGAATTCTAGGTAATCGAGTAGCTGAACTAGAAAAGAAATTAAGAACTTTGGAAATCGCTGGCTTGTGGAGTCTTCCAGGTTAGTAAAAATTCAAGAGAACAGCTTGCATTATTTAGTTTTCGAGGGTATATTTGCATTTAAGAAAAGCTTGGCTGTAATTTTTTTAATGACAGTTGTTTTGTGAATGTGCTGTTCAGCACATTTGCAAAATTAGAAACCTCTAATAAATGTTAAGTTGAAGTCAAAAATCACTAGATTCTTTAAACTCTAAGTCAGATATGTATACTGAAAAAAAAAAGTTTCAAATACTGGAAATAATCACATTGTCTCCATAGTCTGCAGGCAAAAAAAAAAAGGAACTATTTTATTTAAACAGTTGTATAAAATAATACACAGGATATTGGCCATTCTGTTTTTCAACAAATTTTATTTATTAATTTTGTACTTCTTGTAATTTCCATGGATTTTATCGCTGTATTTTTAATGTTTTTCTGTAGAATTATAAACTCTGAGAAATTGGAAATGTAAATGAACTTAAATTTTCTAGTCCATCTCTCCAGAACAGGCTTATTCCCTGTAGCATCTTAAGTATTGTATTTGGTTTTGAATTACTCGAGTAATGGGGGATTAATCTGCTTCCTAATAGACCTCGCTGTTAGGAAAATGTGCAATATTTAATTTACATTTACTTTTTGCTTCTTTTCTTCCCATTACACCTAATTGTGTCTTCTTTAACCACTGTAAATTATGCTACTCCATTGTTGGTGTTTGCATCATTAGGCTTCGTTGTTTACAGCTTCCCATCAGTGCTGCTGGGGGTGGGAGATAGTGTGGTTTAGGCTTCTAGTTTTTTGGCTCTGTGTTTTTTCCACCTAACCTTTCCATCTAGAAGAAAACATTTGAGAAAGCTGAGGAGACCTTCTGACAAACTGTTCAGCCGTTTGGCCTGATGTGTATTTCCACTTTAGCTTGCCCCTTGTAGGCATTCTCAGTCACCTTTCTGGAACTAGCTCTGTTATTGACGCTTTCCAGAACTGAAGGTCCCAAATTTGTTTCCATGGATTACTCTTCACCACTTAGTCACTTCACTTAGTCACCTAACATACATAGTATACTTAGTGCATTTGTCCCTCCCTACATTCTCCAAAAGATGCAGGTGAAATATTTGTCTAAGACCCTCCTAATGCGGTTTTGTACATTAGTACAAATGTGTATCATAAACTCACCAGTTTAAGGTACTGTAGTTTTCTTTTCAAAAACAGTGTTCCATGAAATTAATACACTAATAAAAGCAACATTTCTAATCTTTGCAAAATGTATTAAAAAAAATGGAACAGCGGGAACTTCTTGTACCATCGTTGGTCTATGTAGGTAAGACATCAAATTAATGTTTATACAATAACAACTGTCTCTTTCCTTCCTTTCTTTTGCTGCCTGAAGGCCTGAGCTACAATGTCTCAGTGGGATTTGGGAGTAGGTTCTGCTTGACGTATATTTTTAGTAACTGATTTTAGCAGTACGTTAAATATTGTCACTGCATGTAAATAAACGGAAATGTTATCTGAACATTTTTATATCCGATAGATTAAGATGTTCAGTCAAGTGAGTTAGATGACCACAAGAGAAATGGAGACTGCTCTACAAGACAATTCCTTTAAATTGAGGAAAATAGTAAGAAAGGATGATCTTAAATAGTTGTAAAGGAATTTTACACTGGATTGCAAGTTCTGTTGAGTCCCAAGGTTTGTTGATTTGCTGCTTGCCTTTTAAATCAAGAGTGCACTTTTGTTTCCAAGTGCACTCTAGTCCCAAGGTCAGAAAGAGCCCTGCAACACCTGATGGGTCACCAATTTTCTTTTCAGAGCGTGGAAAGCTTCCACTCCATAAAACAGCAGCTTGTAACAAATAGGGTGGGAACTACCACAGTGGACTCTGCAGCTGAATGTTGGCTTGGGTGAGGGGCAGAACATGGAGAGTATCTCATCTAGTCAGTCTTAAATCCAGAGAGAAAAAATTTATTATTTGGTTGTGAATTGAACTTTTTATCATTAGAAAAAATATGCAGATGAAAGCTGATGTTCAGTCTAGCACTGAAAGAAACACACATTATAAATTGCAGGTTTTTAATCTGAAGTTAATGTTCCTACTTAGGCATCATTGTCCATATAACATTTATAACATCCACTGTCACCATGATAATAATATCTTCCAAATGGTGTTAATAAATGATGTTGTTAAACTTTATCCTACTGAAGAAAGAGCTTGACCGCTTCTAATTTTTTGTTAGGTGACATATTTGTCATCTGCTTTTTGAGCAATGCATGAATGAACTATGGGGAAGCTAAATCAAGAGGAAGGGCATGTTTAATTTTTGAAATGGTGAAACTAGTAGCATAGCTCATTTTCTGTAGAAGTTCTGCCTACCACAAACTTTAGCTTCCCATATTTGGAAAATGGGCTTTAATTAAATGAATCTTTTGTGAGGTTCATTGCTGAAAAGCAAGCAAGCTTGGGCATAGGTTTGGCTCTGATTTTTTTTTTTTATAAGCCTAGTTGCCTTGAGAAGGAGGCAGAGAATGTGGTGTTCACAGAAGCATTTAATTCTTTGCTTTGTCTTAGGTACATTGTGGTTCAAATATGCATGCATAATATGTTACTATTGAGTAATAGTACATAGTGAACACCACCTTATTCCTCTCACAACTTGATGTCACCAAACATTCAGATAAGTAATTCTGTATTTTTTAAAATCTATCATTTCCTGAAAATTCCCGATTTCCACTGAAAAAAAGCCTAAGAAAAGAGCTGACCATGACTCAGCCTTTTTCTGTCGGGGATGATAAGAAAGTTTCGGCGCTGCCTCTTGCTCTGCAGTAATCAGCATGGAGCAGAGGCAAGGTAGAATTAATGGGCTCAGCAGCTGCTGTGGGTATAGCCAGTTACAGCGGTATAGGGTGCAGCAGAGGTTATAAGAGGATACCCAACCCTGGAGAAGAAAATGAAGCATTTACTACTACTTGAAAACTTATTTTTCTGCTTATTTTGAGATCTGTATACTTTTCACTAAAGCCCTTGAAAAATTCATTAAATAGAGGAACACAAAACTATATAAGTTATGAAATTGAGCTTACACGGCAGCTAATTGAAATTCCCTGTGTGTAAACCAACTTCCGATCGTGATTCACAGAATATAGTGCAGCAATACCCCCTTGTCCCTCCTTCGTGAATGGATGTGAGTCACTGTTAATAAATAAACATGCATCGGACTCTTTGGGCCACATCTGTTGCTTAGATATGTGGATACTGAGCTTAGCTTTATTTTCTGTAACCAAGTTGGTTTTCAGAGAAAAATGTGAAAGTAAATGTGTTTACTGTGTAAATGCTGGCTGGAAGACAAGAAGTTTCTTTTCTGAAGCTTGTCTTGCAATCTTCAGGGACTTTAGCTCAGGCTTTACTTTTTTTTATTAAAAAAAAAAAAAAAGAAAAAGAAAAAGACTCTGCTTCCTACTTTCCTGTTAAAGCCTCCTCCCCCCCCCCATTTTTTTTATTCATCATCTTTTTTAATTTTACTTCCTCTGGATTCTTTTGTATCTTTTTGGATATGTGGCTACTTTTGACTGTGTATGAATATCTATTGGATGTTTTCATACCACTACTTCCCTGTATGATTTAGTTCTTCTTCCAACACAAAATTCGTTTACTGTTACAGGAAAGTGCATTCATCTAGGGCTTTTGCATTTTGAAATAGCCATCAGATTTATTTTGCCTTTTTTAAAAAAATTTTTGATTAATTTTGCCTTACACTGGGGGGGTTCTCCACTTTGCTGTTAGTTAATATTATTTTTATTACTTGCTATGGTGAAGGCAGAATTCTGATGCATACTTGACAGGGGGATCAAAGCTCGACAAGATCCATGTTTCGAAAGCATTAATTGCATTCATATTGCTGCAGTATATACCCCAACATGTTAAGGATATAAAAACGTCCTTAATACCTTCAGGATCAAGGTATTTACAGCCAGTGCTTTCAAAATTAGTTAGGGATAGGGGTAGTCCAGTTAGACTCCCCATGGGAACAGCTTGACCTCCATTATTTCTTAGTAGGTACCAGAACTTTCTCAGAGCTGGATTTATTCTGGGTATCTCCTGACCTGGTGCTCTTTTGAAAGTCTTTGTCTTGGATGGGTGATTAGATTTAGGGTGTTACCTTAAGGTGAAACGTACAAACAGATTTAGAGGGGAGAAGTGGTTGTTACATAAATGTCCGTTCTTATGAAGATAAATAGAGCAGTAGCTTGCCGCCTCCCCAGCCATTACTTATCAGTTGGCAGTTGTTCTGGAGGCCACACAAACACCACGCTTAGCTGATCTTGCACATTTCCTGCCATTTCCCCTCTAGGTTTAAGGCAGTGTCAGTCACTAAAAACACAAGCATCCCGAATAGTGGAGGACTTCCTAAAGGATCTGCAGGTGTTGCTTTCTGTATTGTTAAAATATGTAAAGACTAGGCATCTACAGCAGAGTCCTCAGCTGAAGAGTTTCTTGCACTATTTTGTCTGCAAAAGAGCTGGAAAATTGCCCTTTTCCATTTGGCTTAAAACGAAAATGCTCAAATGTGTTTGGAATTTTCAGATTAAAATCCCTCCTATTCCCCAGCAATGTATGCTTGTTTGCTCCCTCAGTTCTTAAGTATGCTACGCTTTTAGTATTTTTTTTTCTAAGGGAGCATCGTAGGATAATATGTGTGTGAGTCTGTAGTGTAAAACTACGTATGTGATACGAGCAGGTTCATCATTGAGGCAGAGTAATAGAGAGTAAAGAGTCAGTGCTGAACACTTGCTGGTAATAGCATGCAAATGATCCATTACTCTTTGTAAAACTTTTGGTATGATCTGATTATTAATATTCTGAATTGAATGCTAATTGCTAATACAATTTGCTGCATACAGCAGCAGTGGTCTTCTTTCAAAATCTGTCCTTTACTCAGTACTGCAGGTAAAAACATATGCCTTTTCTGTATTTGACTTGCATATTCCAGCTCCAGTACAGAGTATTTTTTTCCATGCTGTAGAAGGATCATTTGAGATGCTTCTCCTGTTCTGTACTTTTCAATAACATTGCAAAAAAATGGTAGTATATGTTTGAATATCATTAGTGAACAATGGATGTAATTGATGAATTAATATAACAGTTCTAACACTTTGATTGTTTCAGGTGGAAAGGATACCATAACATTCAGTGACCCAGCCTTGCCTGTTATACAGCGGTCCAGATCACAGTTGTTAGCATTTACTGATAAGCCACAGAAAACTGAAGTACAAGGTGAGCACCTGGAACGTAAGGAACATGATGAGAGTTGAGCACTCATTTCTTTCCAAATAAAAAGTAATAAATTTTCATGGTGGGGTAGCAGAAGGCAAAGTTTCAGTGGTCACAGAGATTGAATAAATCATCCACAAGTAAAATGGATAGATGGTCCCAGTACAAATAGCAAAGAAACGACTGAAAAATGACTGTTGAATAGATTGCACAGGGCTAGGGATCAGGTCTATACACCTCAAAGAATTTTCCTGCCAGATAACTTGATACTGTGAGATGATATTCATGCCATCTATGTTACAGTTAACTGCCTCCTGCTCTTTTTCCCCTCAGTTAAAGTGCACGGTAGGAAAGCAGTCTGTGGAACTGGCTTAGCACTTTCCTGCATTATAGCTGATATCTAGATGAAAGGCTTCCTGATTGCGCCCGGTAAATTGAAATACCCAACTCGTTTTCCCAGAGAAATTGACTGCTTTTTTTTATAGTCTTGCATGTGTTTTGTTAAAAATCCTTCCCCAATAGCAAGCTCTAAATCTCTCCAAAGTCAAGCTTAACTTTATTTGACAGTTGCAGAAGACAGTGTTTTGCTGATAACCTTCATTTTTTTTTTTTCCCTTAGTTTTTTGTAATGGATGGGGGATGGATTACTATGCTTGCCTATCAGCATTTGGATAAGCTCTTTAATGGGCATAACATTTTGGTATGCCCAGATCTTACTCAGCTAACCATGAAGCATCATAAACAATTTATTTATTAGTCCTGAAACTAAATAGATTGTGGCTTAATTTTGACTTTATTATCCATGTCATCATCTGATAAAACTTGACATCCAAACCGATCGGTTTTTATAATCTTGATCAGCTGATATTTTTGCTGAAGATAAGTGAAACTATAGTGAGTAATAATAACTCATAAATATTCATTTTTTGCCTGCTTAATCATTGATTTTTAATTAAATCTGCAGTTACTGAAAGTGTTTACTTGGTGGCATTACTCTCTTTCCTTTATGTATTTGTCATAGGTGAAGTTGGTATTACAGTTTTGATTAAAGCTGCCTGTCACATCTCATCAGACCCTGTTTCTGTTGCTTTGTAACGCTGCCAAACTTAAGCTCTGGGCTGAAGCTTTCCATGCTGTGTTTTCTACTTCAGCTGATTTTTTTTCATGTCAGCCAAATCACTTTTTTGTGTTAAATTCTGATGACCACGTGGTTTTTTGGTTTTTTTTTTCCCCTTTGTTTGTTTTTTTTTTTTAAACATGCAAGTATTTAGTGTATCTATAATTGAAAGGAATTTAAAATCTGGGGAAAAGGTTTCCACCCTGAGAAAACAGGCTGGAGTTTCCATCCCATTCTAAAGCATTCACTATCAAATCTCATCTGCTAAAAACAATGAAAAACAAACCAATGATTCTGTTGAGCTTGCTTCGTGCCACCAATGCTAGTAAAACTCTGCATGCACCATTCCTTCAAGATAATGTAAACCTGGAGCAGAGAGGAAAGGAAGGCTGAGATCAGGACTCTCAAGTGGTCGGAAGACTAGAGTAGATGGGGATTGACAGAGTCGAAGGAAGTCTGAGCGAGGGGGGACTTGTATCTGGCTGAGCAGAGGTCAGAGCACAGGAGCGAGGAATCAAACTGCTGACAGTGAAAGCAAGGCGTGATAAAAAAGATTGAAAGGTGGATGAGAAATGGGCGGAGTGAGTGTAGGGGCTGGATAAACAAAGGCGTATAGGGCAGGAGCAAAGAGCTAGGCAGGGGAAGAGAAGAGTAGAATAAAACAGCCTTGGAGATGATAAGGCAGCCAAGGATTAGGCCTGTGGCAGTCATGGGAAGAATCTGCTCCCAGTAGGTCGTCACCCTCCTTCCCCCTTCCCATCCTATAACCATAAGAGAGCCAAGATCAATCACAGACATCCTGTCATTAAACTGAAGTAGGTTAAGAAATTACTGTTCTGCCTGCACAAACAGCTTGTTTTTTTCCTTTGCATGTGGCTCAGTATACCTGATAACCTGCAGCGAGAACTCAGACAAAACTCACCTCTGTGATGGTTTAAATAAACTGGGCCAACTTCTCAGTGACACAGATGAGCACATATATATTACCAGCTGTGTGGGGAATGCCATAGCTTCTAGCAGTAGGTGGAACAACAATAACTTTTTCCGTTGCTCCAGATCCTTTTTTGGGAAGATGTTTGGGGCTGCCATCTTCCCTTCGCAGCCTGGAAAGGAAGCAGTGTGTTTTCAGCTGTAGGGCATGTCCCTGTGCTTGGAGTCACACAGCTCCTCTGCAGTCAGCAGCTATATGGGAGTGATACACTGAGTCACCTTTTGTGCCACTCTGCATAGAGAATGACTGTTGAGTTGAGTTTTAGGAGCTTGGTGCATATTACATCTATACAGTGTACCTCCAAAATCTGGGGGAGCTTGGCAGCTGGGAAGAACATAGGAATGTGTTCATCTGCCTTCGTTTACCAAGCAAGTATGCCCTTGGTTTAAAAGTATTCCAGAAATAAAAACAAACCCACTTTTATTTTCCTATTAGTTGAATGATCAGTTGAGTGAAAACAGTTGATAAGCAGAATAGCAATGAAATTCTTACATACCTTTAAATACTAGGCCTGATGTCACCTTGATCAGCTATGGTCCTTTAAATAGTACCATTGATATTTGGTGCCTGTTTGGCCAAGGAAACATTTTTAACTTTTGCACTAACATACATTTTTTATCAGAACTTTCTATAATACATCAAATGTTGCTTTAGCTAGGTCTACAGATAATCAGAGGGCTTTTTCAGGCTTTTTTAATCTAATCTATCTGCTTACCCTGATCTCATCAAGACCTGTCTTAGTCTGTACTTGTTAATAATTGTTTCAGTTAAGCTGGATGGTAGAAGTCTATAGGATATACTGTGCAGTTCCTGTGTGAAAATGCATAATGGCATATTACAACATATGAATTAAAGACCGCTGTGTGCCCCCAAATCTCACTTTATCCAATGCACAGGATGGATAGTGTCGTGGGATAGATTGTACTTGAGCATCACAGCTGCTAATGAACAGCTATTCACGTTTTTTTCTTCTTCATTGTTGAGCGCATTGTTCCTGCTGTATTGCCTGTGTGCTATTTCAAGCATTCCCTGAAGACAAAAGTACCGTTTTTCTATGAACTCTTCTCTGGTGTTCTAGTGCTTTGAAACAATTTGTCTTCAGAAAATTGCAGCAACGTGATGGGATGGTGTTATCCCACTGTAGAGGGAGGAAACTGAGGCAGGCAAAGAATAAGGTAGAGTCCCTGCGAATTTTGAGTGCCAATTTGAGGTACGTAAGTTTTGGCTCTTTTTGGAGCACTTTGAGTATGTGCATTCAGATATACAACATGAGCAGAGCAGTACTGCAGATCAAGCTCCTAGGTTTCCAGCTGAGCGCTCAGATAATGAGGATTAGATCCAGCGGGTGATCACCTTTTGAAAGTTAATTTATCCCTGCCTTTTCCACAGACTTAAATTCCAGCTCTATTCAGAGTAGCATTCCTAGCTTCCTTAATGGTAGTAAGAGTGTCTGTTCCCTTCATGCCAAGCCTTGTCTCACTCACTCTGCAGCTCCCAAATTATAAATGAGGCGGGTCTGATAGAGACGGTAGGCTCCTGTATTGTCTAGTTCTGATCCCTCCCTGCAGCCAGGCTGTCCTGTGCAGTGCGAGAGGCAGGATTCTTGCAGGAGAAAAAGAGTAAATGCTTATATACTAAAAGGTAATGCATATGCATGACAAGAGTCATTTTAAGCTGTCAATGCAGCTGTACTTCTGGCATTTCCTAATTTTTCTTACTTGACTTGCAACCTTATTTTCAATGAGGCTTTTTGTCCTTTACTGAGATGAGGACAAATTCTCTCTCTTTCACAAAGCTGTTTGTTTACACGTTGCTGTTTTCTCTATTCTGACGCTTTGTTCAGTGTTTGCCTTTTGGTATAATGGTATATTCAAAATTCTTCCACTGCTGCTTTGTTTTATGCTGTTACCCGAATTAGAATAATCTTTTATGTTAGGAGAAATGTTGCAGGACCAATAACGAAACTTCATTATTGGATGAAAGCCTGTGAAAAGCTCCGAATAAATGGAGCTTGTGTTAACCCCTGAAAGTGGTAGTGATGTGGGGATGAATGTTAAGCTGTGACAAAAATTTCTGTAGCTGAGTGCCTTGCTTAGACTTGATACTCTTTTGAAAAAGTTTGCCTGACCCTGCTGTTCTACAGTATGGTATCGACTATGACTCTTTTAGAGTTGTCGTGAAAGACAGGCTCCAAAACAGGGCCAGATCCAGCAGGAAACCTAGTGTTGATTGCTTATCATCTAAGAAATGGGCCTGGGATGGGATAAGGAGTCACTCTTAGAAATTCCTTCCTGAGGTAAACATCTCTGTGGTGGTGACTGTGTTCAGGTGAGGTATATAATGAATACCTGTGACTGACTACAGCATCTCAATGTTCCATTTCTCTTTTAGCAGAACAGAAGGGAGAACGTGACGAAACTTGTGCTGTTGCAAGTGAGTCCCTGGCTCCAGAGGGAACAAACTTAAATAACAGAAACCAAAATAAACATTTTTATCCTTCATTACCCCAGCTACCTTCCGAGGAAGAAGAAATAAACAAGCTCGGAAGTCAGATAATTAAACTGACAGAGCAGGCAGTTGCAGAAATGGAAGGGAAAAGAGCAGACGCTTCCGCAGGGGAGCAGAACACGGTGGTTGGAGCAGAGCTTAATGGTTCGTCTGAGGGAGAGTTCCCACCTTCCAGCCCTGACCCATCCGACCCCACAGATCCCTCAAACTCAGAGAATGAACAAACAGCTGAAACTGAGGCCCTGAAAGACAACAACGAAACCTCAGAGAGCGATTGTGAAATTCCAGATGAAAGAGGGGATCGAAATTGCAGCACCATGGATGTGATGCATACTGAGGACCCTGGAAGGTATGGACGGCTCAGTGTTACAACTGAACACACAAATAACAGCTTTGAGGAGCTCCCTGAATCTGAAAACAAGATCTGCTGAAAATTGTGAATATTTGGATAACAGTTTGGCCTGAGGTATGAAATCCAGGCCCTCGAGCATCTCACTGTAATCCTTTTGCAGTGTCTGTGCTGCTGCGAATATGATCAGTGAAACAGTGTGCCATAGGGTTGAGTTTTACATTGAACTGTTAATATTTGTCTAATAAAGGTGTTTTTCTGTTAGTTTTGGCTACAGTGTACCAAAAACCTAAATTACCTAAGGGAAGGAATTAGTGATGAGATTTAATCATGTTGGGTTTTTGTAATGAGTTGAAGTTTCTACATAGATTGATGTAATTCACATTAGTGTAGCAAAGAGACCCATGATAATGATTTATCATGTTATCACTAGGCTTCTGTAACGCGTACGGTCCTAGCGCTGGACTGTATTTTAATGGTTAGAAGTGTCTTCGAAGGATAAATTGAGAAGCATCTTGAGGCTGCAAGCTTTTGCTTGTTTCTCACACTGCATTCTACTTCTCTTTACGTATAGTGACTGTAAGTACATTCTTAGGATAAAATCACTATTCCCTTATAGGTAGTTTCTGAAAACAATCCCTGCATGTATATAGTTCTCTCATTACAAACCTTTATATCTTCTCAACTGTACAAAATTTTTCCTTCCCTTTCCCAGCTCATCTCATGAAAATGCAGGGAGTTTTTTCACCAGATACTGAGAACCCAATTGAATGAAGCTCTGAAGGAAACATCATCAGAGAAGCCAGAAGTCTTTCTGTGAGAAACAGCAATGCTGTTCCAAAGCAAGGAGAACAGCAAAAGGAGAACCAGTGATGCCCTGTCCACCCACTTAGCTCTCTGTTACTGGAATTGCATTCCTCAACTTACAGGAGCTGGAACAGCCCTCGGGCTGAGTAATGGGTGATAGATTTCAGCCTACTCCATCTGTGCCCTCCTTTTTAAAGGAATCTGTGTCTTTTTTATTTTCTTATGTTTTGGAATTAAGGATAACTCTTCCTTTCCTCCTCATTTCACCAGTCTATGGTGTGGTAGAATGTTTATTTGCATTGTTGCCGCTTTCTTAAACTTCTTCCCTTGTTGATGTTTAGTCATAGGAAAACATTCCTATAATAACTGGGGAAAAGGGAGGCTGCTGTGTCATTCCCTAGCTCGCTCCTGATGCTGGAGCTGTGCCACTCTGCTCCTAGTAAGGCAGCAACAAGGGAATACTTAATGTTGAAGTTAGCAGCTGTTGGAGAGGGGGAGGCATGTCCTTCCTCTCCTGTTTGTAGCATAAGGAATAGTCTCTGCAGCTGTGGAGCTTCTATGGGCCAGCAGCCATCAAGGCAATTTTTCTGCTGGCTTGGGACCTAATTGTCTGTAAATGTTCATTTCTCACTCCTAGAACTTGAAACCAATCAGAGAGAATTAAACCAAATTTAATAAAATACTACTAATAAAAAGGAAAATCCCTCCCAGATTGAGCCTTCTTTGACAAGTAACTGCCAGCTGCAAATTTTTACAGCCCACTTGTCAGCTACTGAATAAACAGAGTTTATATTAGCAATACTGACAAACTCTTCTGTATATGGAAGATGAGCTAGCAGGTGCTGCCATAATCAAGGTGTCAGAGTCCATGAACAGTTTGTATTCAGCAGAAGAAAGGCTGTATGTAAAGTATTACATATAAATATAAGGAGTGATAGTGGGAAGGTGAAAAATGTGGCTTGTCTCTGTTCTCATGTGTTTTCCCTAGCAGGTGCATTCATGTAACCCTTTCAGTGTCTATCTGCAGGCAATAAAGCCGTACTCACAGTGCTCCTCAAATACGTTTCCTTTCTCTTTAAAGGTAATTTGACATTGCAGCATTTCACTCATATTAAGCAGCAGCCCTTAGGAACAAAAACCATGTGTATATTTAAACGTATTAGGGACATGAAGCAGTAAAAAGTTTTTATTTCATTATCCTGATCACCGTTTGAGTTCCTCGCCACCTGAAAAACCAAGAAGAGTTTAAGTATTTGAAAGATTGTTATGCTGTTCCCATTAATTGTAACTGACTGCTTTATTGACTCATTTATATGACAGTACTGACAAGTCGGAAGAGAAATAGCTGCAGAAACTGAAATCTGTGGGAGAATGTGGCAGGATTTTTTCCTTTAGTGCTTGAATGTCACATGAAGCAGCATTTTATTCAAGATGTATTCTTTTCCATCTTTCAGACTAATCTTGTGCAGAGCTAAATATCAATGCAGTCAGAACTGAGGCAAGCAAATAAGGAGGTCAAGATTTCACGTAGCTGAGCTCAGAAATGTTGAGGGTGTTATATTGTTTCCCTGTCCTGTGTCTTTCCTGACCCACAGTTGTGTGAGTTAGCATTTTGCTCCTGGTCTCTTAACAGTCAGTTAACGCTATTAATTAATTAAAAGCTTGGTGCAAAAATTCGAGCAGGTAGAAGCAGTGCTGGACCAACAGCTTTTTAGTGCCTCATTCTTTTTAGTGTATTTTTCCTCTAAGGACATAGTGATGAACAACCCAACAATTAGGACATCTTGGTAATTATCCTCACACCATTCTCCCTCTTAGATGCCATTTTTGTATCTTTGCAGTCATTAAATTCCAGTGAGATATCTAGATCGCTGGAAACCTCATTTTTAGTACTAATCACTGCTGCAATACCGTCCCTCTCCTTTCTGCCATAGTGAATGTGTATTCCAGCTACGTTTTTAGCCTTCTCCCAGGAACACAAGACTTCAAAGCCAGGAGACTTGAAAAAGTAAGACATCTTTGCTGCACTATGTGATAACTCATTGAATATTCTTGTCAGCATCTTCCTTGGATTTTGCTTTAATTGATATTGTTGTGCTATTAGAACGATGATTTTGTTTCCCAGTAAATTAATTAGTGTTTTGTTGTGGAATCAACACTACTTTAGGTTTGGGGGGGAGGGGGTGGTTTTGTTTGGGTGTTTTTTGGGGTTTTTTTAGACTTGTGCTCCCTTTTACTAGGACTTTAGAAATGCAGAAATCACATCCAGAGATACAGGTCTTTTTGGTGTTGGGCTCTGGGGAGGCAAACTGGGAAGGGGATATTGTGGCAGGAGTATGGAGAAGATGCATTTCACAAACGGATTTTAAGGAGGTTGTCTCACCTAAAAGCGAATTCATGCATTATCTGTGAGAAGGATTTCATTTGAAATTACGATGTTGTGGTTATTTAAAAAACAATGTTCACTGAATTTGTAAAATAAGTGTGTGCAACTGACAGATTAAGAAGCATCTTTTAGAATGCTGCTTCTTTTCTAAGTGAGACTATTTTTAAGCATATGGGCATTTGTATAATGAAGACAGTGGAATTTCTTTAATCCATATGAGCTCAGGAATGTATTTCAAAATCTTAACTGAGATTAAGTTGAAAGTCTGCTACATTTCTAAAAGATAGGATTTTGTTTACCAGCTTCTGTTTTGTAGTTTTACTTTATAAATTATGCAGTTTAATTTATTTGCAAACCTCTCTTTTGTTCAACTATATTAATACATTTTGTCATCTTTAATAAAAACATTTCCTGATACGCTTGTTCTACCTGCTTGTTTCCTTTTCTTTTCTCGGTATCAGATGAATGATAGTCATGAGGTATTTTCAGTGAGTTATGTTAAATTAAAAAAGAAAAGCTTTATTGAGTGAGAGTTTTAAGTCTGAAAATTATCTGACTTAAATCTTTTCACTATCACTTCTCCCAGTCTAAATTGACTGATTTACTTCCTACACTTTTGTATGAAGAAACACACTCAGTATTTTTTGGCTTTGAAAATAATATTTATCTTTGATCTGCTAACTTTATCATCATTGTCTCAGCAGCACTAAAACTTTTGTATACAGCTTAGTAACTAACAGGCACAAACTAGAGGCTTTAGGGAATTTTTGCTGGGGAGTGATGGTAAACTGGAGGATTTCTTTTAAGTCTGCTTTCAGATGTAAACAGTGTGACTTAGCTATAGCCGTGTGGTGGACAATTTAAAATGCTTAACAAGCTTATCCATGTTTGAGAATAAAACCTGAAAATACAAGTAGAATAATGTAATGGATCTAAAGTTTACAACAGAAATGTCTGTACTTTCCCTTCTTTTTAGGGGAAGTCCATTAGCCAGGTCTTGCAACACAACACCCAACACTGTTGAAAGCGTAGAGATCTTTTTGCCTTTCAGATTTGCAGCTAAATACAGGATAGCATCTAATGAGAGGCAGTTTCTTACTTATTCATATTAACTTTTTTTTCCCTTTGGTATCTCACTCACGATCCCCTAAGAGCCCCTTACAGCACACAGACTCTTTACAAACTATCGACCATATCCATTAGCACTCTTACTTACATGCATTCAACTCCCAAACTGCACAAAAGGGAATCTTTTCTCTAAGAAAATACATTACAATGTTGAGTTGATGCTGTTTTTATTGATGGGCTTACAGAAAGGACGCTCTACAAAGTGATAGGCATTTCTTAGAGGAGCAAGTGAATGGAAATGGGAATCCCTTAGCCGTATTTCTTAGTGGCCAGTGGCACAGCCTAAGGTACTTTGTGCTGCCCAGGCTTTAGTCGGCTTGTTGGTCTTCATTTAAGCCTGGTTCTATGTTCGTTGTTTGAGCCCTCTCTTCTTCTTGTCTGTAACCTCAGACAGTTTCTCTTCCCACAAGTTCTTGTTGCATATCCCAATCACGCAGCAAGCCAGACGTTTCCCAGCATTTCCGTTTTCCAAACTGGCCTTATTGTTGCCCTTGCCCATGTCGTCTTCCTGCTCATGGATCACAACGGATCTGCCCATGATGGAATATGGACCAAACATAGTGGCAAAGAGATTTGTTTTGCATTTTCTGATTTTGCCTTCTTTGGGAAAAAAGTTGCCGAAATCCCCCGGGTGACGGGGGTGATTCACGCTGAAAGGGTTATAGTGTCCTCCTGTAGAATCGCAGCCGTTGCTGAGATCCCCAAGCTCGTGGATGTGTATAGCTCTAGCAGATTGATTATTATCCAGCGGAAACCCATCCAAATAAAAAATGGCTTCTAATCTTCCATATGAGTAATACTGTCTGAATAAGACTTGTCCAGTCACTTGTGGCTTGTCAGCCTCTATTTTGGAGCTGGGCTTCATTTCACAAGTGGCGTAAATCATCCCATCAGTCTCGTTACCAGGCAGTACCGGATAGAGCAAATTCTGCCAGAGGTCGTTCACTTTTTTCTGTATGTCATGAAATGACTCTCGGCTTGGATCAGTTTCTTTGTCTGTCATGACACCAGAGGCAGACAGGGCAAGCCCAGTGACCAGGGAAAGAAGCAGAAGCATCTTGGCAATTCAGAGCCTGCAAAAGGTACAAGAAGCTACAAAGAATTAAGAGCGTTTTGCAGCAGTAGGGCTGGGGAGAAAGGCACGTAGCCTGTGGCGGGGCTGAGCGAAACAGCTGGAGCGTGGTCCCGGTGGACTGCTGCTTTCTAAATCTGTCTAATGTGATGAACTGAAACTAAATCGGAACGCATACGCATGTTTAAACACACACAACTGGCACCCGGTGACTAAAAGAAATACATTTTCCACTAGATCTTGATCTTAAAAACTATCTCTGTTTCCCTGCAGGAAGCAAGTAAGCCAAAGTGTTATTAAATCTATTTTTGAGTTTGTATTGAGACTTTTCTCCTACTACAAATTCCAGCAAGACAGTTTGCCAGGTGGATTTTTTTGGTCCATCTACTTAACCACTAGTTAGGCATTACAAACGGAAAGTAAAAATCCAACAAGCTGATTACCTTGCAGAGCTGCTGCAGAACCCCTCAGGAGTAGCTCTTTGCTCCCCTAAAACGAGATGTGATCAGACAGAAAGCCAGAGCTGTTTGAAGTTGATGCTTATGGGAACTGCGTGTTTGTGTAAAAGTTAGGTAACGCTGGCTCAGGGGAGGCGTCACCGGAGAATCGTGGGAGGGAGTAGAGGGAGGCGGAAAAAGTTTTAGGCATTTTTGTTTTGGGCAGGGTGAACACTTTGTCCTTTCTTGGTTAGTTTGTTAGTCTGGCTCTCGGGCCTCACCGATGTTCCAAAAAAAAGGAAAAAAGTCATCAAGCTTTTAAATTAATCTCCCTTTTGATGACTTCATGTGCTTATCTAAAACCAGTGACCTTCACCATGCAGTGAGGGGAGAGGAAGGAGCTTTATTAAGGCACAGTTGGGCAGTTCACTCACTTATGTGTGGGTTGTCCTGGAGCTGGTTTGCATTTTTATTTCTTCATTAGTCAAAATTGAAAGTGGTGCTTGAGCAACTGTTCCACATGGACGTATACCAAAGTTTCTGTGATTTTAAAACCTGAATTCAAACTGTAGATGTTGAGGTACGTTTCAGCGATGCTTCTCTGTGAAGTTTTAGGGCTAGGTAGTGTCTGCTGCTTTACTCGCCAAGCTATCTGCAGCACTGAAACCATTTTTACTTCTTTTTTGGAGACAGCAGTGATTTCTTTCCAAAGAGAGAAGTAAGCAGTACTGAGGCAGCG
Source organism: Fulmarus glacialis (assembly GCF_000690835.1). Classification (NCBI taxonomy): domain Eukaryota; kingdom Metazoa; phylum Chordata; class Aves; order Procellariiformes; family Procellariidae; genus Fulmarus; species Fulmarus glacialis. The sequence goes on along the minus strand of NW_009191426.1, from coordinate 7,100 downwards.
CAACATCAGACTGAGGCACAGAGAAATTGTTTCCCAGAAGCTGGCTGGAGCACGGAGAGTTCACATGTGTTTCATCATCCCGTGAACTGAGAAACGCTCTCCTCTTGGGGGCATTGCCCTGCCTGCAGCGCTTCCCACTGCTGTAGCTGAAATGTGGATTCAGCTGTCACAAGAGCAATTTAACAGGCTGAGATTTCTGTAGAGAGAGAAGAGTAGCTCTTATTACTCAGGAACAATTCTCAACGCAAGAAAATTGCAAAGAAAATCCTTTTCCCTGGTTCATGTCTACTGCCAGCTGCATAAGGAATGTGACTGTCAGCTTCTGGAATGGTAAAATTGTGTGTGTTAATCTTACTGCTATCATATTCTACATCAGATCTGAGATACTCAGTTATCTGAGAGCTGGGGTTTTTTTCTTTCTCTATGAGGGAGAGTAGAGCTAAAGGGGTGTCCACTACTTGGATCATTAGCCAGGGACTGGAAAGAGAGTTGACTTCTGCTTGGCATATTGGGATATTGAATGTGTTACTTTAGCCCTGGGCTTCAGTTCCTAATCTATGAATTAGGACAACTAGTATCTCTTTTCTTCAGGGTATTTACGAGTTGTTCAGATTACTGTGCTCGTGGGAACCATGCAGTGTTCAGTGGAAGCTGAACTCCAAGACCGAGAGCCAGGATTGCCCATCACCCCAAGCCTAATGCTACCTCCTTTGCAGCCTTTTCCCAAGTTCATTCGCTGGCAGTCTCTGAGCTGGGGAAATCCATACTTGCTACATGGTAATACTATGAAATTGCTAAGTTTTAAAGCATTTGAAAGAAGTAACATGTTTTATAATCAGGTCTTACAAATATATGCAAAAAATATTCAACTAACAACTAGTCAAATGCAAAGGGGAATGGTTTAAGTTTGTAAAATGCAAGAAGCAACTGTCCAGTCTCTAGGTACTATTAGAAAAACTATTTCTTAGCATCATAAACCATTTTTAAGGGGACATGATGAATGGAAGGAAGAAAAGAGCATCGTTCATGGTTTACCCCTTGAGTCACAAAGTGGTGCACTGCAATTGACTTTAACACTTCTGCAAGGAAATTTCCAAGCCAGCAGTCAGCGCTCCCAGAAAAGAATTTTAAAGCTTTAGTTGAATTATAAGGCATTTTGAAATAGGAACTAGGGTCAGAATTTTAGCTGGTTTAAGTACAATAATGCTGCTGACTTCAGTGGCGTTTGTGCTGTTTTACACCAGCTGGGCTTCTGTCCTTGAAAAAAACACCCTGAAAAGCCCAAGATACTTGCTGCAAAGCTCTTTTTTGATGTACTGCACATGCGGGAACGAAGCAGAAATGCAGAAGGGTGTAAAGGAGATGATCAAAGGGACAGAAAGGACTGCAGCAAAGCTAAATGATGTATTTGTAGTGCTCTGCACTTCAGAGAATGAAAAGAAAATACTAGCTGTGGGCTGCTGTCGGAAAGATGTATTTTAAAAAGGAGAAGGGCTGATAACTACAAGAAATGCAATTGCCAGGGTGATTTGGCATTCAGTCTGGGTCTGAAAGATGGAAGTCGCTAAGTACTAACCAGGTATATCATTAAAGTCTATTGTTACCCACTGCCTATGTTTTAGTTTTCTGGTTAAAAAGAGGTGCCGAATAATGGGCTAACAGCCTTTAAAGCAGAGTGCGGTTAATGGGAGGAAAGCCCACAGTGACCTGACCATGCACTTGTACTTGTGTTACAATCCCTGTTTAAAAAATAGACCTCTGCTTTTGTCCCAGTTGTACAGGATCTACCATATCCTGAATTTCATGCAATGTCCTGGAGTGTCCTGGGCTATACAAGACAGAGTCATCAAAACAACTTCTGCAAGGCTCTCTAGACCACGTAGAAAAAACAGACTTAGCTTTACTCATAGGCTTTACAATGGACTTTATACGCGGCTCTGCTCACAAGTTCTCAATCCATGCTATGACCTTCAGGGTTGGTTGGTTGGTTGGTGGGTTTGTTTTGTGGTGACATCGTCGCATTGCATCACCCTGCTGTTCAACTTAACGTCATTTGATTTGTCTGGTGTAGAGTTAAACGTGATGAAGAAACGCTGCATAGGACAACATCCTTTCGTAGCAAGCAGTAGCCTTGTTTTGTGTCTCCAGCAGTTGGATCTGCTCTCAGTGATTTTATGGTAGAATGATTCTCCATAAAAATGACACCCGGAGAAGGCAGGTTTTACGTCTTCTGCAGTGGGTGATGGAGCTGGCTGCTTTTCTCTACGTATGGCTGAGGCTGGAGCCGCTGAAAGAAGGGGATGTTTGTAGCCTGAGGGAAGCAGAGTCAAGATCTTTGGGCACCTAACCTGCTCCGTCAGTCCAGGGCACTCTCTGCCATGTCTGAGTCATGGTCCCAGCCTGGGAGCCAGTTGGGTCATCAGGCAGCAGCAGGGCACCGGGCAGCTGTGGTGTGGGGAGTTACCTGCTTGCTGTATAGGGGCTGCAGGGCACCAAAACTTCCACATGTTGAGTTTGGCATGGTATCGTACCTGTTACGCGCAGCAATTGCCTGCGAGCACAGCACCAGCCTCGCGTGACGTCCGGCGTGTCCCCGTACCTGCCTGTGGCTCTGCGGGTAAAGCCTGCAGTGTTGATTTTCAGCCGCAGAGCTGTGAGCAGTGCTGCTCAGTCAGGCAGGATTTAGAAAGCAGAAATGCTGCCAGGGTGTCCGCAAAGGTGCAATGACTTTGGCTATTTACTGCCTGTCGTGTTGTCCAACACAGCCTGTTAATGCCTCGTGGAGCTCCGGTGCTTATGAGAGAGGGGCTTCGTCCCGGACTGAGGGGTTTTAGCCTGCGTGGTAAGCATGGGGCTGGTGCTGGACTGCAAGCAGCACCTCGTCCCGCAGAAATCACGGTGGAGGAACTCGTTTGCAATTGCTATAAGGAGAAAAAAAAGAAAAGAAAATGAAAAATCTTGCTGTAGCAAACAGAAAACCTGTCACTGGTCTAGGCTTACTGTTCTGTTTATTCCTGTTCCTTGACTTGGTGTTTCTATTTAAAGAAATAAAGATATTTAGTGCCTGAGATAAGCATCCATTTATAATATTCTTGCAAAAGAGCTATATGCATTTCCAACTTTTCAGGGCATTACCCATAAAAAATCAAGTTAAATAAATATACAAAAGGGAAACAACACTGTTCTCTCTGGGGAATAATTTCTCTTGAAAATAGAAGATCATGCAACTGTCAAACTACTCTACAACAGCCAATTTGAAAAATTCTTGAAATTCTTCCTCTTTAATAGCTTGAGAAGAAATCATTTTATGAGACTGAGGGAGAGATGAACTGTAAGTAAGCTTTTGGAAAAAGCTGCATTCAGAAACTCATTCTAGGTCTGTCAAACTAATTTAGCAGAATTTCATCTTCACATGTGGATATAAAATATAAATATGTAATGTAAAAAGCAGGGATGGAACCCCGCTATTAGATAATTTAGTTTATTATTTGTTTTTCCATTAATTCCCTGATCCTTTTTTAAATGTTTATCCTTTCTGCTGCATAGCATTAATCTGAGGAGGGGTTTGCTGTTTGACAGGAGAAAAGAAATAAACACAAGACTTTCCTCAAGTTCAGTGTCCAATGGCCATAAATAGAAGTATCTTTATTTTTTTTATTTCAAAGTGCGCATTGCACACATTGCGCATATTTGCACAACTTCAGCACTGTGTGTAGCTTCAAGGCAAAGCTCAGGAGCCGCAGGGAGGTTGGGCCAGCAGGTCAGATATATGAGCAGCCGTTACGTATAAATAACTAAATACAAAACGGCCTCTCTTTTTATGACACTTAATAGCGGGTGTCTCAGAAGTCTAATGATCATCACAGATGAGCTGAGCACGATTTTCAGATATTTCTATCCTTCCAGTGTACTAAAGAGACACAACCGTTGATAACGGGTTAATCCCTGCCTTCTGCTTGTGTGCGCGGCGGTGCTGCTGTTGTCACCGCTGGGGCGGGAGGTGGGTTTGCGGGTACCGACAGCCGCCTGGTGTTTCTTGGGAGCGGCAGACTTGAGGCCTCCTACTCGAGTAGGGCTGCCATGGTTTAACCCGGCAGGCAGCCAAACACCACGCAGCCTCCCTCCCAGTGGGATGGGGAGAGAATCGGAAGGGTAAGAGTGAGAAAACTTGTGGGCTGAGATAAAGACAGTTTAATGGAACAGAAAAGGAAGGGGCGGGGGGAAGAATATACAAAATGAATGATGCACAATGCAATTGCTCACCACCCACGTGGACCAATAACCAAGTAGCAATCACTACTTCCTGGAACGCCTACCATTCATATACTGAGCATGACATCACATGGTATGGAATACCCAACTGGCCAGCTGGGCCAGATGTCCCGGCTATGCTCTCTCCCAGCCTCTTGCTCACTTGGCAGAGCACGGAAGCAGAAAGTCCTTGACCAGTAGGGTACTTAGCAACAACTAAAAACATCAGTGTGCTATCAAGATTCTTCTCATACTAAATCCAAAACACAGCACTAGGAAGAAATTTAACTCTATCCCAGCCGAAACCAGGACAAGGAGGCAGCAGGACTTCCCAGGACCAAAAAGGGGAAGCTCGGTCCCTTCCTACAGGAACAAGCCCAGTCCTCGCCCAGGCTTGTCCCTGTCCTCAGGAGCACGTCAGCAAGGTGAGAGAGGGCAGATAAGAGCCACTGCAAGAAGTGGAGATGGAAACAGGCAGGAAAGGAGGAATTACAGGTACTTCTACAGGCAAAAAGTTTAAGAGTCCCAAAACTGGCCTGATCCTTCTTCACACATTTCAGTTTAACTTCTGTTTGTATGTAAAGGATTGGTCTGGTTTCACTTAAGCAGCAGACAGTACTTCAAATAAGAGAGTTTAAACTCTTTTGATTCACATATTGCAATACAGATACACTTTGCTTTATTTCAACAAAACATAACCCAGTGTTCTCTTTAAATAACCTCCGAAATTTATTTGAAAGGCTATGGACTATCATGGATAGGAGGAGTGCAGTTAAAGAGTAGGAGGAAAGCAAAACCGTGCAAAGAAATACAAGTTGTTTTAAAGAATACTAGGAAAGTGGTGGTGTGTCCAGTCATGACCCCTTGTTTTGTATCTGTGCCAAGAGATTTAGAGACACCGTACCCAACCATACCTATGTAAATCATGACTTAATCTTGACTATCCTATTCTTAAAACTCATCGTTGACGAAGAATCTACCATCGCCCATGGCTTGACTATCCTTTCTCTTACAGGTTTTTCCGCGCGCTAGCCTGGTTCTTGCTGCAGATTAGACCCCGTGTTTTGGTTGTATCCACTGCGGACATGGGGGACAGATTATTCTCTTCTTTGCAACAACCTCGTGCAAACTTGAGAGTTTAACTCTGTACCAACGGCCCTTCCCTCTTTCGGCTAAGCAGTCCCAATTCTTTTAAGCTTTACTCCTAAATTTTGTAGGCTCCTATGTTGAGTAGATGATCTTTTCCTATGGACTGTGCACCTCTTTCTGGAAAAGAAGTGCACAAATATCTCAGCGCGTCAGCGCACCAGCATGGACTACTACTGCACTTGTCTTGCAGGCTATATTACTCTCTCTGTCACGATGTGATCTTTGCTTGATCCTTTCCTGCAGAACTGCTGTCTGCGCAATTGTTTCCATTTTATATTCATACTTGACTATTCCTGCCAAGTATGGGGTTTTACCTTTGTCTTAATTGAGTTACCTCCTCCTTTTTTTTTATTTCCCCCACCTCTTATTGTTTCTCCAGCTTGTCATGAACATTTTGAATTTCTAATCCTTCCCCACAGTGTATTTACAGCCCTTCCAGCTTGGTGTCAACTGTGAATTTAATCAGTTTACTTTTTGTTCTGTCATCCAAGTCATTAACAGAAGGGCTGAATAAAACCAAATCACAGACAAACTTCTGCACCAGAGGCAGGCTGTCCTCCCCGTGGGGAACCGACTGGTTTCCAGACTGGGTGCAGATTTCCCACCGTCTCTCTACCTGCTTTATAGGAGTGTGATCAAGACCATTTTTTTTCCCCAGCTTGCGTGTAAGAATGTCATGTGAGATAGTAATTAAGTTATTTAGTAAAGTAAGTAAAGTTAAGATAAACATCTACTTCTTCTCTATACGCAAGACTTGTTATTCTCTCGTAGAAAGAAAATAAAAAGTTCCTGACGTCTCTTATTTATTTCCCTTTCTGGCTTTCAGGTGAATGCAAGAAGTTTGCCTCTTTTAGTGGTTTTTCTGTGGCTGTGATTCCTGGATTGAGCCTCACCTATCCTCCCTGAATCTTCAGACTTCATAGGAACCAAAATAATTTACTGGCTCTATCTCAATGTATCTGCATTACCATTATTCCCCTGGGAAAGGTGAAATGTCTTTGAAGTTCTGCCTGACACTAAGTAGTGTCTGAAACCTTAGGCATCAAAAAACTAATGAAAAGCCACCTTTTATGTGCACATCCCCCCATTGCTGTATCTCCCTTTTGCCAAAAGAGTCAACGGGACCTGTTGTATTTTAATGTTACCTCAGCTATGGAAGCAAAGATGAGGTTAATTCATGCTAACTAGATTAAATACATTTCCAAAGGTTCACATTTCTGATCCTCTTACTTCTTACAAGCAGCACTTGTTTGTAGAAGTCACCCAGTTTGTCCCCGTTCCCCACCACCTCCATTACAATTGCCAATACTGTAAGGCACACCACACCAAAACCAGGAAAGCTATGGCCATTCCTAAGTTTGCATTTTAATGTAGAGTCATATGTGCATGCCAAGTTACTAAATAAAGTGAAAAATTACGAGGTTTTATTTACAAACTGAGGAGGATCTTGGTACTCCCATGCAACAGACAAGAAGCCTCCCATTAGCACTTAAATTCTTGCTGACACCTGCAGACACCAAAGGCTCTGCTTTGCACAAGAGCAAGCCAGAGCTCAGCAGAAGCTGAGTGCAATCGTGTTTTATGAAGACAAAAGCCCACCTGGCTTTGATGGCAGACAGCAGCTCCTGCTCTGATAAAAGCCCAACTGTTGTATGTGGAGGCAGGTACTATTTAAGACTTCAAGAAGGAGGTCTTAAAGG
>NW_009191425.1:1066-2828 GCF_000690835.1 Fulmarus glacialis | reverse complement strand
GGCCGCCCTGCCCTGCCCTGCCAGCCCCCTGTGGGCCTGGCGCCCCGCCTGGCCTGGCGCCTCGCTTCGTTTGCGGGCGCTTTGTGTTACCGAGGCCAAGCCACTAAAAGCGGGCTCTGAGGTCCGTCACATCTTGTGGGACATCCAGCGCTTTTATGGGTGTTAAACGGGCCCTTCTGATGCACTGTGAAATCTGGTGTGGGAAGGCGAGACACCTCCCCTTATGAAAATACCCTTTTTTGCCCTAGAGAAAACTGCATTGACTGGGGACATTTTAAGTTCAGATCTCATTTTTTGTTGATGGCTGTGTTTTCTGTGCGGCTTGTGGTGTTACTACAAGCACTGTACCTCAGGGATGGCCGGCACGCGCCGACATGCCAGTATAGTCATACTGGGATTTAAAACATGGGAGAAGGGAGGGGAGAGGGTGGTGCTGAGCCTGTTCCCAGTCAGTCGGTGAGGCAGGTCATGCCATCGAGATCTTGCACAGACGAAAGATGCTCTGTCGTGCCACAGTCACAGTCTGTCCCCTAACTGTGTCAAGGTGGGGGATTCAATTAAGATACTTTAACCTACTGCTCCATTTTGCCAATGGAAATGTCTTGTGAACCGGAGCAGTTTCCCTCGGCTGCTTTGGGAAACGGAGGTCATGAAGCCAAAATGAGAAATGATTTCATGTAGCCTTCCAAAATACTACTGATTCATTGTCCAGAGGGCTTAATTGTATCACAGTACGTAGTGAGACAGTAACGTTGGTTGGTATTGGGTACATGAAAGGCTCAAACAATATCCTCCATCTCTAATTGGCAGTGCATATAAGCGATCAGACGTAAAAGATTCTGGGAGAAACGAGTACAGCTCTAAGTCTTCTATATTGTGCAATCAGAGAGTTGATATACTCTAAAAGTATACTCCAAAGTAAGTTGATATACTCTAACAACATTAAACTGAACTGAATAATAATAATAACACAATGCTTTTGTAAGTGCCTTTTTCAGAACTGCTCCATTTGTTTTAGCCGAGATGGGTCATACCAAAAAGTTATGACACGATGAAAGGAGTAAGTCCACTGATGTCAAGGCTTGGGATGTAAGTGTGCAAATTAATGTTGAGTATCATACTAGCTGCTCTCCAAACTGGGCTCATGAGTGTCCCTTTTACTGTTTCTCTTATATGAAGAAATTGTGTCATAAAATCTTTTGGTCTTACTTGTATGGGCAAACCCCAACCATATATAGAAAGATGTTGGGGAGGACTTGCCTGTACAATTAGCTTTACCATATTCAAGAACTTGTTAAAACATGCTAATATGTTGATTGCGCTATAACATGCTGTGGTGTTGCCTCAGGTTAAAACACACTTTCCTATCAGCACGTTACTGTGTAGCAATAAATAAATAAATAAACGAAGAATTTTAAACAGTAGAAATTAGTGTGCTTTTTAATAGAATGTATTAATTATTTAGTTAACAAAAATTATAAATTACTATCTTACAAAGCAGGGTAAAATAAAGGAAAAGAAACCAGGTACTTTACAGATGTGAAATGTATTTTGACTTGCCTACACCGGACATCAAATTTCTCTCTCTTAAATGTGCTTTAGGTGAATTCTGTCAAAAAACCCAACATTAGACATGATTATTTTAAAGATGGAAGTTGTGATCATAATAATGAAAACTCATAGACAGTGCTAATGGACTACACACAGACTACATTCTTCACCTTTATAAAAGATTTTCAATAATACAGAACGTTTTGCTTTT
>NW_009191425.1:0-1032 GCF_000690835.1 Fulmarus glacialis | reverse complement strand
TTGGCACATGCCTGCGACGACATCGTAACGTTTTCTGTATCTACTGCTACTGCGTAAATGAAAACCCATAATATGGCAAGCTAAACGCTTGTTGAGAGACACAGAACACTTAGCAACAGTGGAAAAGAGATGTGATGAAGGCTGGATTTAAGGTTTCTATACCCTGGTGACAAGTGATAGCCCCGGGAGGAGGTGTCTGGACTTGTTCTCTAGTGCCGCCTTCTGGCTGATCGCTCCTAGTAAAATAACTCAACAGGTCCCCGAGCCAGGTGACAACATACAAAGAAGGATTAACCGGCTTTCTAAAAAGCACGTGGAGAATTCCTCCCTGCAGCCTAACTCAAATCAAAAATACTGCACGAACTGGAGAGAGTCCTGTCAGCCAGCGTGGCGTAAGCCCCGCCATCGCGCTCAAGAGGGCTGTTCTGCCGCCGTGCGTGGGAAATGCAGTTTTCTCTCCTGAAATGAACAGGTCTATTTCAGCAGTGACTCGAGATTCAGTTCTGTGATATTTGCCAGGTGATGTTTGCTCTTTGGAATCTGATTATTTGCATTTTCTCCAAAGCTGTGTTAGGTAAGTCAAGGGCAAAAGAGAATGGACCTATAAACAATGTTGTTACAAGTATTCCTCTGATTAAGAATATTATGATATCCAAAATAAGAGTGAAATTTTGTGATCGGTATCTTTTTCTGAAGGACGTAGATTGTGGGATCTATGCTTTATGGTGGTATCACAAGATTTGTGACTTGGAACAGCTTTGGGGAGAATGCGAACATGACCATTTTGCATTGTTGAAAAAAAAACAGGAAAAACATTTCAGGGGCTGGGATGTCAGTTCCAATGCCAGTTTGGGACTGAAGGCCAGAGCTCTCTGACAGAGCAGCAAGGGCTTAGGATCATTTTGGAGCTGTCATCCATATCACATCCTACCTCTATGATCCCAAAGCGTAGCTGAAGCCCTGCCTAGGGGAGGCAAGGCAGTAAAGTCCTTGCTCAGACAGGGTACCCTCGCTGAGAGCACAATCGGAACC
>NW_009191424.1:6090-7584 GCF_000690835.1 Fulmarus glacialis | reverse complement strand
GATGTGAAAGGGAGAGACAGCCCGTGACAGGGGTGGGGGCGGGAGAGGAGCCAGCTCGGGGGGCTTTTCGTCAAACGACATGTTTCTGGACCCGTTCCAGCTCAGAGGCCCAATTGGAACGTAAAAGACAAAGTTTACGGGAATAATTATGTTTGTCGGGGAACATCTGTAAATATTAGGACTCAGGTGCGTTCCCGCGGCGTTCGCGTGATTAAACCTCTGCTTTTCCTTCACTAAATCCCGTTTCGCCGCCTCCCTGTCGGATTGTGGCATCAGCCAGATGGGACCTCCCCAGACGTCACCTCTGCTGTCGCTGACAGCCTCCGCTGCCGCCTGCCCGCAGGAGCAAACGGGGAGAGGGGCTGTTCCCTTTTATCCCTTTTAATGCTCCAGATCGGTCCCACTGGTGAGCCTGCCCAGATGCTCGGGGAGAATATTTGGGATCACTTCAAGTCTTTCCTTGAAAATGATGTAGTTGCAGTGCTTGGCTTGGAAAATTGCAATCTGCCGCACCACTGCTGAAAACAAAGGATGCATTTTTACGCAGCATGGGAGGAGGGCTGGCAGGCTGGGTCTTCACCTGCTTTGGACCATCAGAAGGTCACAGCCTGGGGTCTTCTCCCTCCTAATTTGCCATTTTTTTTTTAATTTATTGTCAGCCCAATTCAAGCTGTCAGTAAAGTGGATCCAGCCCCAATCCTGGTGCGTGGGGCTATTTGGGATGTGCCACGGCTACCACAAAGAGCAACTTCTCAAACTGAGACTTGCACCAGCCTTCCCGTGCTCGCACTGGCAGCCTTGCCATCACGCACGCAGCAGGGCAAAGCCTGGCCCCAGAGCATCCCGGCTCCCTGCGAGCCCGCTCCGTGCCAGGGCAGGGAGCTCACCCGCACGGGGCTCGGGGCTCAGCTCCAGCTCCATCCGCTGCGCTGCCCATTCGGGGCCATCAGCAGTTCAAAAATAGCCCTTTATGAGAGCTCTGCCTGCGTATGGGCACGAGGGACCCAATTTACAAAGCTCAACTATCTATTTGTGTTCATAAATAATTGATGGCGGCAGCTTTGACCATTAACTCCATTGCAAGCCTAAACAAAAAATTTTTTAACTGCAAAGGCAAGCTGGTGGAGTCAATAGTCCGTGCTCACCCTGCGGCCAGCATGGAGCCTGGGGCAAGGGCACCGTCCCCTGGAGGGGAAACCCATCCCTCCTGCCTGACGTGGGATGCCCAGCACTGTCTCACAAGCCACTCATGGCCACCGTGCCCATGCCACCGCAACGCTGGGGCTCCTGCCCGCGCCACGGAGGTCCCTGAGGACGGGCGTCAGTAACGGCTAGCAGGGCTGCAAGGAGGCAGCGGTAATCGCAGCCCGTGCGGGGGGGCCAGCCTGGAACCTCGTCCCTGCTCGGTCAGGTCTGCGTGGGGACCTGCCCTGCCGCTGCCGGCGCCGGAGGGGAAATGGTGTTCGTTGCAGTCGCTGAGCACTCGACGTGACA
>NW_009191424.1:3314-5996 GCF_000690835.1 Fulmarus glacialis | reverse complement strand
CCTGTGCGCCCCCCAGCCGCTGCTCTGGAGGGCAAAGCACCGGCATGAACCCAAACGCACACGCAGGGTCTGGAGGAGACCAAGCTGGCCGGACACGCGGTGCTGCTGCCTGTCCGCTCCTTCTGCCGGAGCAACGGGTACGTCTCGAAATCGTGGGTGCCTGTGCTTACAGCAAGCCCGGTGCAGGGTGGCCAGGTCAATCCTTTTCTTACTTGGGATTTTTTCTGGCTCGCTGCCTGGGTGCTGCTGCTTGCCAGGCTGCAGGCTGGGGGACCTTCCAGCGTCCCCGGTGGCACGGAGGCAGTGGCCTGGCCGCACTCCAGCGGAGGTCATTACATCCTGCCGGCTAAAAATTCCTCTGCAGTTTGAAGGCATTTTTTTTCACTGTGTGCCTGAAATTGTGGGTTCTTGTCGAAGCGCATTAATAAAGAGCTGCTAATGCATTGCATCGCAGCGGTGGGTGTGTTTCTCCGGTGGGATGTCTCTCTTCCCCCCTCGGGCGGCCGCGTGCTTGACTTAGCCAGGGTCAGAGCAGTGCTCCGTTGGCTCTGCACGCCAATTACAGACATTAAAAGGCACAATAAAAATACTACGGCACAAAGAATTCCTCATCCCACTTGTCTGCCTAAATAAATATCCTCTGGCAAACATAATTAAGGTATGTGACAGATATAAAACTCTCAATCCTGTGGTTGACTCAAACCTTACTAGTCCTTGCGGGTTGCAGGTCCCAGCCCGGAGGGGAGCGATGCTCCGGAGCACCTTCCCTCCCAGGGTCATCTGGGGAGGGAGAAATGCAGACCCGCTCCTGGGAAACATCCCGAGCCATTCCCGCTCTCCGCAGAGGTCCCGGCACAGCTGCTGAGCGCTTGCAGAGCAGGAGGAACCGCTGCCTGGGGGGGTCAGAGCCCCGCAGAGACCCAGAGCCATGCCTGAGACGTGCGATTGCCATCAGGGAAATGGCTTTCACCTCCGTGATCGCCGGCGGTTTCTTCCACTCCTTTGAACATACCCTGGGCGACCCGTGGGCTAGAAACAAAAATTGCACTGCTTTTATTAAAGCGCAAATTTCTTAGTAGAAGCGTGGCATTAATAACGCTAGAATTGCGTTGCAAAGCACGCTTTGTATGCGGAGCCCTGTACCGCCGGTGTAAGCGTGGGCTTACAGGAGTCAAAAGCAAACTTCCAACCCGCCAGGTTTGGGAAGAACACATGGGTCAGTTTGGGCTGATAAAATTCTTTGCAGTATTTCAGGACTTGTGTCTTGTTTTTCCTTGCATCATACTACAAGCATTAACCATAATAACTACCTCATATATTTAGGAATCCATGGTTTATTTAAGTCTTGCTGCAATTACGAGTAGTTTTAAGCACTCACATGCAAATGGCACAATTATTTTGATATAAAATTGCGTATTATTTCAGTAGCTCTCCACATCAGGTTGATTTTTATGGCTCATCGTCTCATCTTCATTTTATTGCTGTAAATTAAGACCAATCCAGTGAACAGAATGGATTTACACTGGATTCGCAACGCATTTTCCCCCAGGACTGTAGCTTATAATGGCTACAAAGAGGCAGGAATAACTCAAAAAAGGAGAAAAAGGAACCAGTTGAGTAAACAAAATCTGTGCTGATCTGTGCTGCTCTCAAATGCCTAATGGCTCTCCAGGAGTTTGCAGCTGCCGAGTAAGGCTGCGGGTTCGGTGTGGTCTGGAGTTTTCTCATCTCATTCCGTTGATGCAAAAGCCATGTTTAACATCGCGATGTTAATACCAGCGCAGACAAAGTGAGCTTTAGATTTGAATACACATTTACTTACCGTGCAAACTCGAAAGATATGGTGGTGCATGGCGTTAGCCAAAGGTACGCTCGCTCCCTGGCTTTCATGTCGTCAGTAAATGAAGACTTTGCAGATGTCTCGCTGAGTGTAGGCACTGAAAATGTATCTCCTCTTCCAGGTTCAGATAGAGCAAAGTCATCTTTTTTCTAAAGCAGACTGCCCCGAGGTGCCTGCCCGCTGAGCGTGGCTGCTTCCCAGCTCTGCGCTGGGGGCTTTGCTGCCGGGGGAGCGATGGCCAGCGCTGCCGTGGCTGCCCCGCTCTCCGCTCCCCGGGCTGCACGAAGGGATTTCTTCCCCTCAGGGTTTCTCCTTCTCCCCTCTCTCCCCCGGAGACCCAACCAGGCCAAGAACCTCCTACCTCAACTTTAGTTAATTGAAAAATGGATTTTGAGTGTTATATCTAAGTATTCTAATATTCTTCATAAAAATGATTCTAACTTATTAGGCATTTTGAAAATGTCTGTCCACCAGCTTAATTATATATCCTTCAGTGAGGATAATTATATATCCTCCAGTCAGAGCAGTGCTGGCGCCTGCGTCAGCGCAGAGCGGGGACCGTTGTGCAGAGGACGGGTGTCAGCACTTGACACCATCTCTGCCCAGCTCTGCCGTGACAGTCCCCCCTCCCCGGCGAGCGTGGCCTGCAAGGTCTTTCTCACCCCCCAGCGCCATGTCCCCCGCTCCCCATAGAGCAAGGTCTGGGGACGCTGGATCGCCTGTCCTGGCCTCTGTGTCACGCTGGGGACAGGAACGCTGTCCTGCAGTGCTGGTGGCACTGGGGGGCACTGGGGAAGGTGCAGCAACAAGCCAGGGCTCCGTCTGCCGCCGTCGATTCCCAC
>NW_009191424.1:2922-3159 GCF_000690835.1 Fulmarus glacialis | reverse complement strand
CCCCCCGCCCTCTCGAAGCGCGCCGGCGGCCGAGCCGTGCAGGGCACGGGGCAGCGGTGCAGGGGCACGGGAGCAGCCTGGGCGGCTGTCCCCGTCACCGGTGGGTGGCTGTCACCGCCCTGCTGCTCCCTGTGCCGCCCGGACCCGGGGTCCGCTCTCCCGGGGCGATGGCGGCTGGGGGCTGTCCCCCGGCATGAGGGAGCACGTGGCAGCTCCCCGGCTCCTGGCGGGGGGGCG
>NW_009191424.1:0-2888 GCF_000690835.1 Fulmarus glacialis | reverse complement strand
TGCTAAAACTCGCCCTGCTCCGCTCTGCTCGTCCCGAACCATTCCCTGCAACGTGATATTTTCCATTTAAATCTGCATGACAACATTAATCTAATGCTTAAATGGACGGAAGAAAAGATGTAATGCAGAAACACTGCTAATTTACTTGTGAAGCACACAGCTTAAGATGTTTAAAATGTATTGTTTTATCTTTGGCAAAATCCAATTTGAATTTTGAGCACGCTTATCTTTATTTTAGACTACCATTATAAAATGCCATCTGTAGAACATGTCTGTTAAGAAATTAATTCTCAGTAAGGAAAGAAAACGCTCTGCGTGCGACTTGGTGTGAGCCCAGAGGTTAAAGCTGGGGTGACACTTTCCCTGCTACAAGGGGACATCTTCCCTTTGCCTGGGGCTCAGCGCGTGCCGAGCAGTGTGGCAGGAGGGGGATGGCTCCGTCGAGCTGTTTCTACAGCTCCTACTCCAGCAAAACTTCCACGCGTTCCAGTGTTTGGAAAATATCCAACAAACCAAGTTCTGGAGCTGCTTAGCGGTGCATAGATACCTAATGTAAAGCCAGTGGATAGTCTGGATGGATCTTGCTAATGCGCAGAGGGATTGGGCTTCCACCTCCCTTATTCTTGGGGGTGGTCCAGGCGATGCTCCCCGTCACCCTGCAGGAGCGGGAGCAGTGTTTGGAGGGAGCCCCTGGAGAGGCTCAGAGGTGTTTGCTCCTGGACAAACCCATTTTAGAAGTTGATCAGAAGCTGCTCTCTATCCGTGTCCTCCGCCGTAGCGCTCACTGCGTACCCCTGCGGAGGAGGCAGAGGATGAAGGAATACAGCAGCCCCCGTGAGAGCGAGGTGGCCCTGGGCGTGCAGGAGGGGTGGCAGCCTTTGGGGCAGGCTGTGCCCTGTCTGCCGACTGCCGGGTCACTCCAGACGGCTGGTGGGACACGCAGCACCGCCGTCCCGCAGCGACATCCCCGCTGCTCCCCGCAGCAGCATCCCCGGCGGGAGATGCAGCATCGTCCCTTCAGCAAACCAAGACTTGCTCCTCACGGTATCCGAATGTATTAGAAATGTTTCTCACACTACTTTTGTAGCCCAGTAAAAGCCCCTGGCAGGTGGGTGGGAGTGGGGAGCAGCGCCTGGTGTCCGAGATGCCTTGCCTGGGGTGGCCGGGTGCTCGGTAAGGGCTCTGCAGGCACCACGGTAAAGAGTTTTGGGAGCTATTTTCTGTCAAAGCTCTGCTCGGAGAACAAGCAGAAATAATCGATGGGACACAGGGCTTGAGAAGCAGAAGCAGCGTATTGAAAAATAAGGTCCTGAAGTTCCTGGAGGCCCTTTGTACGTGGCACCCCAGTGAGGTCCTGGTGCCTTGCCCGTAGCAGCTCCCGAAGGGGAAAGCTCCTGCGTGGTTGATGCCTAGTTTTTGCTTAAAGCACACAACAGCGGCGTGAGAGTCTATCGCAGGGCCTGTCGGCAGCTTGAATTCAGCTGGATGCAATGCATCTGGAGACCCTCAGATTTAATAAATGAGATGGCCTCCTTGCACAGAAAGGGCAGGGGAGAGGTGATAGCTGGGCTGAGGCTGTCAGGATTGCCTGCGCGTCCGCCCAGCTCGCACGCTGCTTGCGAAGGGGTTGTGTCAGTCATCGCAAAAAATGTGCCCTGTATGTTAACAACAAGCTGCTTTAGAAATATTTTGGGTATGAAGTTATAAAACTTTTATGGCATACCTATATTTTCCTCTTGGCATTACGTTTGCCAGAAAAACCAAGCACTGCCTGGTCACAGCTTCAGCTGCACCGGCTGCGAAACCGTACTGCGACCAATTTCAGAAGTGCTTAAAATTGGTCAAAAATGTCCTTTCTCTCTGAAGGGGCAAAAGTCCCACACAGCAATTAAAACAAAAATTCAGTTAGTTTTCACAGTGGTCTCCCTGCCTCAGCCTGCTTATTTTTAGAATAGTTCATGCAAATAGCTTTTACCTGAATATTCATGCAAGAATAAATTGCCCCCCCAAAGCGAAAGGCTCCTCCCCCCCTGGCCGACCCCGCTGCGGGATGCTCCCGGCCGCAGCCGGGGCAGACCTGCTTACGGCTGTGCTCAGCGCCCAGCGTTTGTCCCGCACCGCTCAGATTCCTTCCCGTTCGTTAGTCTTGTGATTTTGTCAGAATTCGCCTGTGGAGAAAATACGTGTTTTCCAGTTTCAGCTCATTCCATCACTTCAGCTTAGTGACTAATACTTTCCAAGGTGGGTCAACGGATGGGGAAGGGAAAAGCAGTGACGGGGTTTTAAATTTTTTATTTTGCCGCTCTCAGTTTGAAGTAGTACCGAAATGAGAGCAACTGGCATCTATTATTTATGGCCCTATGGGACGTGCTGCCTAGTGACAGTGTAGTCAGCACCCTACGCGCAGGTGTGATTTGGTTACTAATTTCCCACATGAATAAAGCAGAATCCACCTGGGCATCCTAACAGGGCTGGGCACAGGTTCCAGGTTTGCCGGGTCTCTGTCCAGCCCTCGGCGATCCGCAGCACGGCGGGGCTGGGTACCACTGGGGGATGACTGGGGGAAGCAGTGGATTGACCCCTGCACAGATGCGATGGAGAGCTCCCTGGTCCTCTCTTATTTCTGGAAATAACTTGATTCATTCAAATCCATTAGGAACGGCAAGATTTTTTTTTTTACAAGGATAACGTTATTCCCTCAGACATTCGAAATTCTGCACTTTAAAAGCATCACTGCAGAATGACAGATATTTTTTCTTTTCCTCTCCTTCGTCCTCGGGTCCCACGGCTGACGAAACGTGGTGGGGGCAGGAGAGCCGTGGGCTGTGCACCGTTCCAGGATGCGGTTGCTGGAATCGGGGCCCCCCCCCCAGCAGAACTATTCCCCC
>NW_009191423.1:24179-24416 GCF_000690835.1 Fulmarus glacialis | reverse complement strand
GGGGGCCACGGGGAGAGGGGGGAAGGTACTTTTGTCCATAAAATTCCCAACTTTAAAGCACTTAGATAGAATCTTCTGCCAAACAAAACATATTTCATAAATCTGCACGAGTAGGTCCTGAAGGTCAGTGAAAGTATGACTTTCCTTCCAGCCATGACACTTTTGACAATGCTTAGCTATGAGCTGGGCAGTTGTCATCTCAGTCTCACAAAAGGAACATACAATTTTTATGAAAGG
>NW_009191423.1:0-24151 GCF_000690835.1 Fulmarus glacialis | reverse complement strand
TCTTTCCCAGACTGAAAGTCATTGTCAAAATTTTTTGATTCAGAACATCACACATCTGAGAAAAAATTTACTTTTCATAAAGTCTACCCTGCAGAAGCACCCAGTAAGCATCTTCAGAAGAATTCTAAGGATGAACTTTTAAGTGCAGAAATAATGTATTTCGAGAGGACAGTTTCATATCTACTTAAAACTCAATGGACTCTCCAGTTGCATAAGTCCGTGACAGAACTAAAATTGTGACAGTGAATATTTTGAAAGAGGCTGGGGGTATTTTGGAAAATTAAGCTAGCAATACATAGAAAATGAATGGCTTTGATTTTTGATTCATATGTACAATCAATCCTTTTTACTCAGGGTTTCTCAAAATCTAAGCTACAGTATACAGGAAAATTCATTTAATTACTTACACAGTATAATTCCTTTGCCCCATTACCACTGAACCTTCCCCCACGAACAAAAGTTTCTATTTTAGTAGTAAAAATGGGCATGTGAATGATTAGAACAGACTTTTTAAATGCACTTTAATCTTCTCAAGCAGGCAAAGCAACATCTGCAAAATATTTAGAGAAAAAGTACCATTTATTTACCCGTACACAGTATGTCAAGACTCAAGATGTCTTCCTTAACCATCCCTTTGTCATTTTATATAATTTCTTCGTACTGTAAGTTACAGATTTCTTTGCCCCTGAAAAAAACAAAACAAAACACAAACCCCAGAAAATATCAACATTTAGAAAGGCTAACTCAAATACTAGGTTCTTACTACATTAAGTAAAATATTTCCCTGGAAGAACAACAAGCTAAACCATCAGGCAGACATGCAAATAACCTTGTCACATTCATAACACAGTAAATAATGACACAAAAAAATACTTTTAAAAGTATCAAAGCATGCAAAATAGGATAGGTTTATTCTGAAGGCCTGACGGTGTTGCATACAAGCACGTATAGATAATAACCAAGGTATAGCAAATGTAGAGATTCATGATGAAACTCTTAACCAGTACAGAGGGAAACTTCTAATTTACATCGTTGTTCCTAAATGCTAAATATAGGAAGGCTTTTAAACCATCTGTGTCTACTGCAGACCCACACCAAGCGAATACATTATACTTTCAAGCCCTTCCTGATGCACTGCTAGGTTGCGTGTCCAGCTGAGTAGGATTGTACTAGCTGAGTAGGATTGTACTCTGGCCTGGAAATGGACACCAGCAACCCGACAGACTATATTCTGCAGCAGGACATTTGAACAGTACTGTTTAGAGAAATCCAAGGTGTTAGGCATGCAGGTTAGTCAGCTGACCACACCTGAGAGAAGAATCTAGTTGTAGAAGCATTTCAGCTCTTGAGACAGGAGCCCACCACCAGATTCTACAGATAAGATGATGCCTAATCATCAAGAACCACAGCTATGCCCAAAGCTGTGCAGCAAAATTTTACCGAAGGAATAAAGGAGAAGGAGAAGAAGAGAGAGAGTGGTGAACCAGAACAAAAAAAACCAGTCTGCTCAAGCAAGACAAGCAAACTCTGCATGACTGGTAGACAACAAGTTTTATACTTCCAAAGCCTACTTTACCAATTTCTTCTGCTAATCAGATTCTAGTTAGCCTTGCCTGATGCTATACATCAGGCACTTGGTTGCCCTGTTGTAGACCAGTTCTATGCAGTTAGAATTGAGAAACATCACACTGATGCCCATCTTGATTAAATGTAATCAAACACTGCACACCACCAGCAGCTTTCCAGGACACACCAACCCAGAGCATTGCTATTCAAAGGCTTGTGAATTAAAAATGAAAACAGAGAATTGTTTGTTTCATAAGAAATGTGCTGCTGATTGTTGGGGTGGAAATCTGTTCTGGTTTCAACAAGTTGTAAAGTACATTATAACCTTGAATATTTTGTTATTGCCTCACCCTAATTAATGGCAGCTACCATCTCATAATGAGAGAACAGCACATCTGCAAGAGAATAAAATTGCTCGACTTGCATAATGAAATGACATCTGTGTCCTTAGGTAAAAAAAGATAATACTGAAATGATGATGGGTATGGAAAACCAGATTAATAAGGCATATGCCCAGGTGAACTGAAAGAAGCAAAAATAACGAGATGATGGCAAACAGCTATAATTTGGCAATACTGCCAATTCCGAAGTATACCATGGACACCAGTGTGCATAGCCTGTCACAGGGATGTTGTCCGGACCAATTTTGCTTCAGAGTAACCTGCCTGTCAGTTGTTTATAATAAACCTTATATGATGCCAGAACAGCTGTCATACTCTAGCATCATCCTGCAGTAGCCCACAAGTACTGAACTTTGATAAATACCATACCGTTATGCTAGGCCTACAATGAAGGAAGGCATTTCTCAATTTTCATAAAGATACAGAAGGATTTTGCAGCAGTCATTGCCTCCAAGCTTTGACAAGTTTTAGATACGAAGAGATCGAGGATGACTCCCACACAATTTGTAAAGTGCACCCTTAGAGTTAAATACTTTCTGAAGCTCTACCAGAGATGAGCCTTCTCTTACAGACCTAGAGTAAAAAAAAGACACAGCCTCTTCCTGGGTTTAGTCATCTAGTATTTGCAAACTTAAAAACAGTATTTTGTTAGCCTTGGCATTTCAGTGGGGTTCTGAGATCCTAGCCAGTGGAGCTACTTATTCTTCCTCCTTCCGGCTTTTTTTTATTAAAAAAAACACCCTAAAACAAACAAAAAAAAAAGCCACCACACCAACATAAAACACAAAGTAACTTTTCAGATTACAAGAGAGTCGAATCACACCCTTAAAAATTCAAAACTGAAAAGGCAAGTTTTTAATGCTGCACAAAAAGCTTTAATTTTGACACTTACATGCACAGATTTAAAAGTATGGTACGTTATACTTACTACAATCTTTCTGATGTTTATTTAATAGAACACTGTTTACCTGACAAGATTGACTAAAAGTACACAGAAGCAATTTAGCCAAAAGTCACACAGTATGGCACACCACAAATGAGCAACTTAGACCCAGGTTTAGCCATCTACTGTATTGGACTTTTGGGGGGGAAACAAAACAAAACGGGTATGATAATATTTGGTTTTGAAAAGACCTGAGAAAGCAATCAAATGAAGGTAAAATACTTGAAGTGAAAGATGCATTCAGTATTAGCAGTCTACAGTAACCAGAAGTCAAATGAGTATGCAGTAATAAGGAAAACTGCATGCTCTATTTCTGAAGGCATGTGATGGAGAGTAAAAAGCCTATCATAACAAATATGCTGGATATAATCAGTTTTGCACTTCTTGTGTCTCTAATTGCAATTTAAATAAACTCAACTTTACCTTTTGTAAGGAATCATCCATACATGTATTTTCCACTTACAAAACCATGTGCATCACATACGTAAGCTCAAACTTTTCTATATTTAATAGGTTTCTGCTAAAAGCAAGCACACTAATGAAGTCACGATGGGCTATTTTTTGCAGCATCTCAAATAACAAGTAAATAACCATGTAAATTCTAAAGCGCGTCACATATCTGCATTAAAATTGCACACAGTGTAAGAACTCCAGTTGCAGAACAAGGCCAGACTAAGCTCAGGCATAGCACATAAATGAAAGAAGTGGTTCCAATCTCCAAAGTTAAAACTATGTAACTGTACGGCTTTGAAAATTACTGTGCAATCTCCTGGGTACTATACTTCCAAGATACAGCCCCTCAAATACTGAAATTGCTCTGCCAGAATTGATGTTGTTCTGCCTTTCCAATGAAGTCAGTGTACTTCTGGAAGCGCAGTATAGCATGTGGCAAATCAACAGTAACACAGCTGATACAGCCCTGCAGGACTGTAATTAACTGCGCTAGCACTGCAGCCTGCAAATCAGCTTGTTCTATCAGCTTGCCAACCTACTCTGCCGCTTGCAGCAGCTCAACATAAAGAGATTTTTCTCCTTCATATTCTCCCCCTGCAGGGAGCACTCTACTGAACTCCACCCACTGGAGCCTTATGTAATAAGTTGCTTACATTTCTGCCCTAGCACATCATGCTACAAAGCAAAATACAGGTTTATACATACAGCTGGTTTCTTAAAGCAGCCCTCAGGGTGATGAGTCACATCTGTAGTAAAAGTTAATGGTCGTAATTATGGCTCAGGCTTAGAATCTGAAGCAGTTGGACCACATGAAAATGTCTTTCTACTTTAGCTATGAATCTATGACTTGGTGGTTCCACCTCCCCTTTAGATTTTTCCACTATATGATACAGAACAAAGACCTAATGCACATGGAATCAAGACCACAAAATTTCAGTGTAAACATAAGTTGTATCTGGTTTTACTTAGCGATCCATGTTTGGTTTTTTTGGAAGTGTTAGTGTTGTAAGATAGTAATTTGGCTATAATATAAGTCCCCCAAGTTTCCCGGTAGATATGCCTGGCTGGAGTATTCTTTATTTCCTTTTGAAAAGAAAGACTAATGCATATACTGCTGAAGAGCTGTCATGTGGAGGCAAATAGTTATATATTGTTAGCATACCATGCACAGACGCATGCAGACTTTTTACACATATTTACAGTGAAGTGCAGTGGTATGCAGTATCTGCTCAGGCAGCTGATGAAGACAGCAGTTATCACAAATCTACAGAATATTTTATATGTAAAGCTGTTCCATACAGTTAAAAAAAAATCCTTGAAGACATACGATACTAATACCCCAATTCTAAGAAAACAAATGTTATTCAGAGCATTTGTGCTAACTTAAAAGTATCTTGAACAATTGCTTCAACTGATGATTTAATTAATAGTATTTCATTTATAAGAGATTTTCAAGGCTTGCAGCATCCCTCTAGTAAGATATAAAGAAGAAATCTAAGCTGAAGAAGTATCAACATCTCCTTCAGAGGAGCTAAATATAAGAACTTCAGAGTTAGTTCCCAAAGACCACGCAGACTCTGGCTATGTGGGAAAATAAATCAAATGATGGTGCCATCTCTAATGGGAAACAGAGAGACAATCTCACCACAGACTCGAAGAAATACATAGGCACATTTTCAAAAACTAAATAGGGCATTTAACAACAAACAAAAACATAGAGCTTGAGCTTAACTTTAAAACCACATTTGCAGAGAAGGATGAAAAAAGTTCTCCTGAATGGGTTGAAATTCTTTATTTTGCTTGTGCTCCTTGCCAATAATGTTAATACACAGCATGCCACCCCAGCAACAACTAGTCCCTATTTAACATTTAATTTAGAAACATGCTGCACTTTGGACTACCATGCTACAGACCAGAGGGTAGGCATTTCACTTTGTTGTTGTTGTTGTTGTTAAGGTAAAACAAGGAAGCTAAGGAAAAAAAGCTAAGGAAAAGCTAAGGAAATAATTTTGTGTCCCCCGTTACATTTCAAAAAGACTGATGGCCATGCAATGAAAACTAATTCTTTTGCAAGCAGACGTAGGACAAAAGTACTTGTATAGTTACCAGGAACAGCAAGAAAAAATAGCCACAGTTTATTTAATGGAGCCACTGATTTCAGGATCTCTTTCTAATTCTCTTATTTTAGCTACTATTCTTAACACAAGCACTGCAAAGGACAGAGCCGTAGTACTTTTCCTAAAGTCTTTACTAGAAAGTGTGAAAATAGGTCATAGCAGAACAGAACATTAGACAATATTTGGTTAAAGAATGAAGAAAGGAATACAGCACCCTTAGGGATTAAATTTAAAAGCTCAACACTTTCCTGTAATACACATTCCTTGCATGAGTCAAGCAAATACCTTCAATGTAGGAGCCACAATGTTTTGTCTGTGTACAGAATGTATCTGTATGAATATTAGCTGATAAAAGCCCCAAGAAATGGCAAAACAAGGTGAATAGCATTAATGCCTGCCCCCTAGTGACGAATTTTTTAAATTAAGAAACTCTGGAGAAAACCATCATTAGAAGATAAAGCAAAATTTCACACAAACTCAACCATAAATATTTGGAAAGAAATATTTAAAAAAAAAAAAAAAAAAATCAGGCAAAAGGCTTCTACTAACTAACTCCTAAACCCATGGAAACCCATCCCTCCTAAATTCCAGGGAAGATCACTGAAGATCATACAAACACCACATCTGAAAAACACTGAGGTCATGCCCCTGGTCAGTTAAATTTAGTTTCTTCTTTAATGCGCACTACAGTGTGGGTTTTTATTACAAAAATACTATTTCTGTGCTTCTGTCCATCTTCAGCGAGCGAAACTGGTGGTGCTCTGGTAAGGCCCACACACAGGCTTGTTGGGAAGCAGGGCTATGTCTACATTAACAAGTGAGGCAACGCTCATTTTACGTGCAGCGGCGCACGGTACAGACACACTCCTGACCCTAACTGAAGCAGCAGGACTCCCTTTCTCCAGCCAGGGTGGCCTGCACAGCAATGCTCAGGAAGGTTAGCTCTGCAGGAAAGCTTTGCATTCATTAAACAACATTCAGAGGTTAGGAAGTGCCAGAAATGGTCCTTTTCCAAATCTAACTCATTTCCCTCAGCACATAATTGGTGAGTAACCCCAAAAGATCAATCCTGAATTCTGTTGCTGATGGTTTTGGCCAGATTCTGGTAGGAGTGCGGTCAAAATAAAACAACTAAAAAACAAACTAAATTATGCTAAAAGTAAGAAAAACCAATCTCTCCCAAGCCTCCTTGCTCAAATTTGACTTGTGTTTCAGGCAAAGGATCACAATTGCTTCGCTCTACCTGAATCACACCGCAAAAAATGCATTTTCAAAACTAAAAGCATTCATAGAAAATATATGGGTTTAGATATAAGTGATACTCTGTGTAACTGGCTGATTAGAAGACAACTAGAGTCTGTTTTAAAGGAAAAAAAAGAGCCACTATATATAAACCAAAAAGCAGTTACGGCAAAGGAAAGAAAAGGCATTTCACAAATACCTAGTTCCAGGTGCACAAAACAGAAAACACGGTAAAAATTACAAGTCCTACTAAAAGATGCATTAGGACCCCCCAAAAGTCCTAGTAACAACATAGGCTGTAAGTGATTTACTGCATGACACACAAAAGGAGCTAAGAATTCCCAGAGGTGATGTTCTGTCTGTCAGAACAGACAGAAGGGGAGCATAAATAATCTGACAAAGCTTAACTATTTTTATTCATACTCTCGCAGTTACACACAAACAGCTTTGCTCCACAGGTCAGTCAGTTTCACAAGCACTGAATTCAACATGGTAACGCTGCCTTTGACCCCTCCCCTCCAATTATTTTGCTCTACTAAATCTACTCTCCATGAATTTAGAAACAGATAGGTTACAAGCCGATATTTCTAAAAGAGGCATGATACAAATCAAGAAGTCTCGACCACTAGTGGGTAATTTTGACAACAAACCCTAGAAGAAAAACGTTACCTACTTGGCTGGAAACCTTACATTAGAAACTAATACCTGCAATATGCCTAAATCATATAAAATTAAAATTTGCTTTTTTCAGATGGAGTTATGTCCTTAGTCTCCTCCAGCCACTACACAAAATTAGGCAATAGTTTTGTCAGACGTCTTCCAGTTAATAAAACTAGACTATTAACAGAACCATATAAAAAGTACAACTGTTTCTGCTTATTGTAGTCAGCAGACCACTAATGGTCCTGAACACTGCAACTTGTGTTTCTTTACAAGGAGGTAGGAAGTATAACATGGAGCCACCAACTTTAATACTCAATGGGAAGAGAACTGCAGCTGTAGAAGTCTGGATAAGGATTGCTCAGTAGGAAACTATACAGCTGCTTTTAAAACCAGTAATGGCATCATTTATATACAATTGCTTTTGTGGAAGAACTAGGAATAGTTATGAATGAGTTCAGAAAATTATTTGAACAACCTCATGCAAGCAGCAAGGATTTTTCACTTTGCAGGAATTAAGACTATCTCCTGATCAGAGTTTTAAGTAAATGAAGGCTCAGATCTTAAGTCTTTCTTTTAAATCAAGCTGCAGTGCTTTCAGCTTTTTAAAATGTAAAAATCAGGCCACCTTAAAATTAGACTTATTCCAGAACTCAGAAAACAGGATGAAGCTCCAGCTAGCTAACTGGCAGTAATTTTCATTCAGTTAGGAAGACTTCGATAGCTGAAAACCGTACCTAGTTTTCCCATGTTTCTACACAGGCAAGTCCTTTTTTTCCTTTCTACACCTTCTCTCACATTGACTTTATAACACTCAACTCTTTTTCTGAAGTAATTAATTTTGAAGTATGAGACTAACAGTTAATATCCCATGCTCACTAAGTATAGGCTCAGTTTGGAATACATGATGTCTTCAAATACACACCCGTCTTCCGAGCCTGAAAAAAACACTGGATCCTGTCAAACTTCTCTCCCTAAAAACTCATCCCCTCCTTTATTTTATGATGAAATAACCTTATAGTCTACATAACACACCAATACTACGTAATGATCATTTAGGGATCCACTCACATGTAGAAAGCCAGAGTGAATTATAAAGTAATTTTTTCCATTTTTTAATACAAAAAAGAGCAGAACTAGTGCACATCAGCCAAATCTGGCCCAGGTATAGAATGAAATTGAAGTCAGAAGTTGTTTTTTTGTTACTTTTGGGTTGTTGGGGGCTTTTGTTTGTTTGTTTAAGAGTCTCATAGACTCCAATTCCTTTTGGCATTTTACAATTTCTCAGTAGTTATATAAAGCTTCTGCTTTAAATATTACTTTTCTTTTCCAGGGGCTTTCAATTAGACACCCAAAAAGTTTACTCTAAGTCTTGGGGCCCTGTAATTTTTACTTTGTGAAATCAGGCCTACGTTGATAGAAATCACACACATTCTTACCAGCTGTTAGTATGGTTTTAGCACTCTGCACTATACTGGAAGATCTCACAATTCCCGAAATGCCTGCAGATAGAAAAGCACACAGATGTTACCCAGCTTAGCAGTGGGTACTTTTTCATCCTCCAGCACACACAAAAAAGTTAAAATTTTTTTCCAGCTATACAATCAAGCCAGCCTGAAAGTAAAACATACACTTAAGTTGAGAAAGTTTGTTTCTGTTTTGCTTTGTCATACTAACTGAAAATATTCTCTAACATATTTTCAATTATTTTATATCTAACATACAAAAGAAATCCAAATCAATGTTAAAACAGGTAAAAACCAGTAAGAATTGATCAAATTAATTCATTTAGAAAATGAAATAATCCCATTATTTCTCTACTAAGAGAAGATTAAGATTATGACTAAGACTAAAATTAGTCACAAAGGATTCAAAGTTGTTTCATTTAAGTGCTGGCATATTAACTTTCTAGAGCAGAACAAATTATACTCACTGTTTAATTCAATATGAAATTGGGATTTTGCACTTCTCTGATCAAGTAGAGATGCCTATATTGTGCAGTGTTTGTCTGGCTTTTTTAAATTATCAGCTTTTGAAGATAAGGCTTGTTTACCACTTTGCACTGTGGCACATTCAGTTCTCATTGTCCAGTGGTTCTTAGGTATTGATGAATAGTAAATAAAACATTAAAACGTTTTTTGAGAAGTACCAAGTTTTATCTGTTCTAACACATATATATAAAAGCATACTGATATGCGCAGAAAAAAACTACTGTACATTACTAAATACTTAAAAATGTAGAAATGCAGCAGTCCCAGAGTTAGTCTTCCAAACTGAAAGTTATTCTTCTGCATTAACCAGAATGTAGAATATAATTTCAAATATTATTTTTAAATCCTTCTTTCTAAACTATTTCTATAATTAAGAACAAAGGTTAGGGAAATGCATGATAAACATTCCACCGGAAAATAATTTGTGGGGGTAGGGGTGGGGAGGGGAAGGAACAAATCATGTTGAGCCAGTAAAATACCTAGGGACAATGCAATTCAACTTGAATAATCAGCTTTGTCTTGTAGGATTACCAAATGGCTTGTCCTGTCCTTTACCCAGATTCTTGAATTAGGAAAATCTTTCAGCCACAAAAGTGAAAGAGGGGTTTTGATTTGTTCACCTAAGAGTATAAACTGCTTGGTTTGAGAAGACTAAATCTATCCAATCTTTTGATACTGAGCTGCTGCACCACTGCGCACAGTCTACAGACACAGCCATGCCTGCAAAACCTTACATAAATACAACCACAAGGATAGTTAGCTCAGGGTGGACAACTCAGAGCTCTAAAACTATATGCAGCTCACAACCACTGCAACTCCTGCTCCCAAATTTAGCTATTATCACATTACTGTTGCAGTCCAGCCATAGTAGCATAGAAGCTGCCATAGACTGACATGAAAGAAGCTGGACACCTCGATGTCCAGGTGCAATTCATCCTATACTGTCAACGGAGAACTGCAATTCTCAGGAGCCCCAAACAGAAAGCAGCATAAGAGGTCCTTCAGCAGTTGGCTAGTGTCTAGTGGCTCTCAGGCATCTAGGGAGTTTTTGCTGTGCTCAAGGAGCTTGCAAAACTGGCCACCTGGAACTAAGATGTGTCAAGTTCTTTAAAGATGTAAAGGACTCTTCAAGTACTAAACGTTTTCATTTTTCTGCAGAATAATAAAACGCTGATGTCTGCAGCATAAGCTTTAAGTTGCTCAATCAACATTATCTTGCCTCAGAGAAGCTATCTGTGATGATGAGAAACACCTTAATCTTTTTCCTCAAAGCCCAATTTCTCTGCCAGAGCTCAAGTATCTGGACTAACTATGAAAATTGGGAAAGGTAACGTTCAACAAGAAAATTAACTTAGCATTGCAATGTATGACTGGCAGGATATATAGCTTAGTATTTAGATGAAGTTATGCCAGCCAATGAAATCCTAAAGGTGTCAGCAACCCAAACAGAGTTAGATGGTCTAAGTAGGCCACACTAATTCCTAAAGACTACTTCTTTCAGAATCCAAAACAAAACATATTTTTCTATACCAGTAGGAATGCTATTTGCTAGTATTTCACAGAACCTGTTTGCAATCAAACAAATCCAAAACCATGCTTTTAGGAATGTATCTCAAGACTAACCTGTTGTTTTCTTCTTCCTTCTCCCTAAATCATCCTTCTGAACTAGGAGAACATGTACAATAAATCTGTGTATCTATCATGTCTTAAAGGAGATTACAAACACTGATCTAGGCCTACCTTGATGCACCACAAATCCACAGTCAGGGTCATGGGCAACTTGCAGTAAAACTTCTTCCACATCTCTGTTTTTTCCAGGAGGGTCTACCAGAGAAGTTATCTTTTGTTGCAGAGTCCTTGGCAAAGCCATTAGTTGTGTAAATTGACCTTCTGGACTTTTATCAATCTGAACATTATAAAAAATATGACAGTAAAAACATTCAGTGTGGATAAAGTAAGTTCTCTTTTCAAAGAAGTCAAAAAAGTCTTTTGGCTATCTTTGACCTCTGACAAATATCTCGAAGAACACGATCCATTTCACTTGTAAAAGTCATCGACAATGCTAATGAAAACTTCCCAAGCACTGGGAAATGCAGTATCTCAGTTCTGAACCTGAAGAGTAACTCAACGCAAAGATGTTAATTTTTATCCAAGGGAAGAATAACGTACACACATGATCTCACTGCCTCTGCAAGCAACTTTTCATTGAAACTTCTGCTCTATCCAATTTCCTTTAGAAACATAAGTACACTACAATGAAAAAAAAAAGTTCCCAAAAGACCACTTAGCTCAGTTTCTTCTGCCTGAACATAATCAAACTATACACATATACACATTTCAAGTTAGCTTGAAAAACATTTTCTCTGCTTTAAACTCAAACCACATCTGGTTTGTATAATTTGAAGGAAACATTCATTCCACATTTTCCAATCTAAATCAGAAATTCAATGACCCTTTTTTGAATACAATGATACCAATGTGCAGGCCTATACACATTTATACAAAATGTAAGCACAAATACTGAAAAATGCATAATGGAACAGATCTCTCCAAGACTGAAGGAAAATATGAAGAGCTCGATTCTTCCCACACAACTTTTTAGACAGTTCATGGAGACATCAGACAGGAGTCTAGTTGTCCTATACACTCCCTTTAGTCAATGGGGAGAAAATGATATCCAGATGAATCACCCACTGACTACAGAGGGAGCCGACAATGAGCAGGCTCTTAACATTATGTGGGAGGAATCCACGCCTGAACCAGAACTGTAAGAACTAGTGTCTGCCTTCAATTGTTTTTGAGGAATCTTTTAAGAAAGAATTTTCTCTATAACTCTGAAGACGTATACTGGGAGAAGCGGTTTCTATTCTGCAGTAAACAGCACTCCCAATAGCAGTCACCCTCTTCAATCTGGGGAATCACTGCCAATAACCAGACCAAGGTGTGAGGAATACATTATTAAAGCACTTCACTCAAAATCAGCAGTAAAATGATGGCATTTAATCAACAGCCTCAATTACTATTACGGAATTATGGACAGATTTATTATCCAACAATGTACTTGTAGTATGCTACCAGGATTTGTTTAAAGGTAACACAACAGGGAGTATTAGTCTAACTAGCTATTTTCTTGGCGAAAGCATTACTGATTCTTTTCAAAATTAAATACTTCTTAATACAGATTCGCCTACTCTGTACTCCAAAGCGTTGCAGTAAAATTGTTTACTGTACTCAAGCTTGCTTATATCTGTACTTCAGTTTCTAACAAAGACACGTCCTAAAAGGAGGCATTCGTGAGGTAATTACCAAGGTGACTTGAGGATAAAGAGACACCCATGTCCATGAGACAACCCATGCTATTTGTAACTTCATGTTGAAATGTATATCACTTGAATATTCACACACAGACATGCATACTACAAGAGGAAAAATTGCTATTGGACCCCTGACTGTGGCACTTCTCTCTTAATTGCAATGTTACACTTATGGCAGAAAGATGGAATTCAAGATACTGGTCATTTTGGATACCTGTTTCCCAAATAGTAGGGGGAAATTGTTTTAGTAGGGGTATTTAAAGATAATGCCAGAATTTCATTTGGATTTAATCAACTGATCTTCATAACTAGCACTCCATGTTTTTTTTGTGAGATGCAGAAAGTTGCACCTCTAAGTTACCGCCTAATCTTTTTAACACAAACCATATGTTTATTCATCACTTCCTAGACTGTTGTTTCCATATGGTAGTCATTAGAACACATGTTTTAAACTGATCTTCTCTTGTTCTAGTTCTGTGCCCATACTCACAAGAAAATGAACAGTAGTTACTACATATGTAGAGACTGGTATTTTCAGCAAGTCTTCTGGTTGCAGAATTAACTAAACAACAGAAACATAACAAATAGCAAGTACAATGACTAAAACTGCTCGCCTTAGTGTATGGCGTAATTCTTGCCTTCTGTCAATGTGATAAAGCACTTCCACTTGCTTGTTTTAGAAATGTTTTGAAGAACACTTGCCTCTAGCCTTCCCAGATGGTGCTTATATACCACTTGAGGGCAGTCCTGTAATATGTTACTGTACAGCTTCTGAAAATGGGGAACGTTAGGTTTCACTATGTTTTGCACTTTTGATCTGTCTTCTCCTACTATCATTCTGAAATCACCTAGTCAAGAAAAGAAAAACAGTTAATTCAATTAGGGAAAAACTGAAAACTCAAAGGAGAATATATCAGAAACCAACAAAGTACAAAGCTGTCATCTAAAACTTTATTCTCTAATTCTACCAATGCCTATATAATGCACAATAAGGTTCACCTTCTAATAGTCAAAAAAATACTATTCAAATACCTGCAAGTACAGAAAATAAGATTCAGAATTGTTATGTGGCCTCTGATACGCTGTAATGTCATCAACCCATGTGTCCACATTTTCACTCGGACAACAAAAAAAATTCCAGCTGTCAGGCTCAGCCTCGAAAGCGGCAGTAACGCAGTTATATTCTTCGCAACCATATATCAGTTTCAACAGATTACTAAACAGATTGACCAGCCCCAATACTTTGTAGCCAGAAACAAATAACTTTCAATTTTCCAACACTAAAAGAAAATAATTTGCATTATCTCTGCACTTCAAGGGCAGTACCTGAAGTACAGCTAACGGCAGTCACAGTAAGATCACAGTATCACCTTTTCCTCTTAGCCTCGTATTTAGTGGCTACGTAATACTACCTATTAGTAGTTTCAAAAAGCAACTCCTTTTAACACCACCATTATATTACTGACCTTTAGACTTTCTTTTACGATACATGACTGAAAAGTTTCAAAGAGAGTAAGTGAAAAGACAGTCAGTCTGTCATAGAGCATTCATCTACCTCTATTAGGTACTACCCTGGTGG
Organism: Fulmarus glacialis; assembly: GCF_000690835.1. Lineage (NCBI taxonomy): Eukaryota > Metazoa > Chordata > Aves > Procellariiformes > Procellariidae > Fulmarus > Fulmarus glacialis. The sequence continues at coordinate 9,885 of NW_009191423.1, read as the reverse complement.
CTTCCGGGGTTACTAACCAGGAGTTAGAGGCTTAGTGCAGCACGTATCAACAAACAAAATCCTGAATCAATTCATTTTCCCACTTCCCACATTCAGGAGATAAATGTTGTTCCAAGGTGGCAACTCGCTAGCATTACTTAGTTTACTTCAATTTACGCCAAGCCACAAAACAAACACTTCCCATATAAATGGTACTGACTCACTGCTCTCAAAAAAATGCATAAAAAAATAAAAGAATAAACATTTTCCAAATTAAAGCATGAACAACTCTTTTCAGCAGTCTCCAAGGAGACTGATTAGAGTAACACACAAAATCAATTTTGTCTACTAGTATACCCTCTGAAAAGTTTAAGACTTATCAAAATGGCAGCAAAATAAAATAGCCGCAAACGTGTCATTGACAGCCTTTTTCTTGAACATTCCCAACTGGGAGTCTTATTGCTTTAGCTTTTTTCACACAGCGGAGCCAGTTTCAACATCTTACAGCATGGTAACTGATCTCCCACATTTTTGGTTAATTTTCAAAGGACATATAAAGTATAATCATTTCAAAGGACATAGAAAAAAGTATCTTGGTCACTAGTGCTCACCAAGAATCTAATGACATTCCTGGACAGGTTTCAGGTATGCAGCCCTGTAGCAAACACCCCTGGTTAGCAACCCTTAGCCATCCCACTGTCAGTACCCTCTTTACTTTATTGTCGCTTTCAAACAGGTAATGACTCAGAAAAAACTGCTAAGGAAAAGCTGAACAAATTGCAGTCTAAACTGACCAGAGAAGTACTACGTAAAGGACAGTAACACTCCTCAGTAGAACCAAGCTGCAGCTTATAAACCCTACCTGCCTACCTGTGCTTTTTTTAAAAAGCCAAACTTGCATTTCTCTATGAACAAGGAAAGTGCTATGTGAAGTACAACTCCAATCAAACTTGTTCATAGTGATTTCATTAAGGATATCAACATTTAAAGAGCAATGCTGAATTAAATTGTAATAATTAAATCTTGTATTGAAGATTCATTTGGAGTAATTTCTTAAATTTTTTTCTCATACCAATTCATACCATTTTCATAACTAGAGAAAGGAGGAAATTCTCTTACCAAAAAGAAGTCAACAAATACCAACCAGGAGGTGAGTGTTAAATGTACACTGAAGAATCATAACCTGGATCTTTAAGTTAACTAAATAAGAACCTTAAACACAGCACATTCAAAAAGTAAGAGATAACAAAGCATGGGTCACACCATTAGATAAATCAACATTACACCGAGAGTGAAAAGAAAAAATTTTTCCCAAGGTTTTGAACCATTAAAACCAAAATACAATCCATACAAACAGAAAAAAAACCCACATTATTTCACCATATTCAATCACCCATACTTAGCTGTTCATAAACCAAGCAGGTATAAGAAGTTTTGTATATGTACCTCCACCTATTTTCTATGACTAGGCACAATTAGTCTTTCCAAGCTGTTATATAACACAGCAGTAAAATATAGTTATTGGAGCATGCAACAGTGTAGGCCCAAGGCAAGAGAGCAGATGACTTATACATCAGACTTCCTACTGTGGTACAACAGCTCCAACTACAGCTTTTCTCCTCGAAGACTTTAGACACCACATACTAACCAGAATAGGAGAGTCCTGCAATCTGCATATAGAGGTCTTCTTCAGAGAAACTTTCTGGTAACATGAGAAAGGCTGCTGTGACTGCACTCTTCAGATTGCTAACAAGAGCAGCTTGTAGCTTGCTATTCTCATTCTGAGTCAGTATTTTCACCTGAAAAAGCAGAGTCATTGGAAGCAAGACTTCAGGAAAGTGCTACTGAAGATGGAGCTAGAAATGTTACTCAGTCCAACATGAAAAATAAATAAGAAATGTATTTAAGATTAGATCCTATTATTATGGTACAATAAAGACCAGAGCGTCCCCTTTTGTTTACACAGTGGGAGAGAGAGGAACATCTTTTTTAAGAATTAACAGCCTGCTACAAAAGGCTGTTTTTACAAACACGTTTGGAATTGCTATAAGCAACAGCCATTAACTAATCTCTGAAGAGCTATTCACCTTTTCATATTCATGAATTTAGGATTAATCCAAACAGTAAATATGAATGCATTAACAGAAATACTTCATATGTGACTATGCAACAAGAAAAAAAGACCACTGTCACACTGAAAGACAATGGAATACCACAAAAAGAGGTAAGTTTTCCCATTCATCTTCATTCTTTCTTTATTTTTTTTTTGTTGTTGTTGTTAAAGTAGAGGACTCCTCTGTCATATGCTTCAAGTAGTTTCTTAGACATCAATTGTCCTCCTAGAAGAAGCAGGGCTTTATTTTGCACTTTGTATGAGCAGAATGTGAACTCAATGGGAACTTCACATATACAGGAAGAACAGATCACTGAAGTTGAGTGCTTCTACGTGCCACAAAGAGAAGTTTATTTTTAGGAAACATTCAAACTGTTCAAGACCAACTACAGAATCCAGTCACCTCAGATATGGAAATATACTGGAATAAAAAGCAGATCTTCAGTAAGAACTGAATATAGAAACATATTATTATAGAACATTAGACAGACGAAGTCAGCCTGGTTTACAAGATGGCCAACTATGCTCTTTCAGAAACAACTCTCCCAAGAATACCTGCCTGTTGCGAGTTTCTGTCTTTTTCAAGTGTTCTGATCAAGCAATACTGTATTGCTTACAAAGGGCAGCTTCTTAATATTTGTTTACTCTAGAATAACTTAAAATGCAAACCCACTGACAGTTAGGAACAAATGTATCCGACTTGCTTTTACTCCTCAAAAGCCCATTCACACACAAATGAGTGGCAGTATTACTTGAAATTCTGCCCCAAAATATAACCTGAAACAGCTAAGGTATACTTTCAAGTAAATATTTTCCTTTAGGAATGTAAATCTGTTAATGAAATAAAAAAAAAAAACACGAACCCAGATTCAGTAAAGAAAGTAAGAGAATCAGACATATCTACTACGCAAAATTCTTCTTACAGAAAGCACACTGACAAAGCAATGTCATGGCTGGCCAAGACTCGGAACATAATTTTTAATTACGGTGAAATCTTTAAGAGGGATAAAACTAGAACAGTATCTCATTTTGATACGGTGGTGAATGTAACAGTATACAGGCTGCTTGTTTCAATAGTTCCGCACTAAAGCGTGGGTTTGCCTAACATCTAATCTATACAATAGTCTGGAATAGGTCCAGGATGGATTTTTGAAGGACGTTTTCCCTTCTTTGATTTTAATTTTTAAAATAAAGAGTTCACTGTAAAAGCGAACATTTCACAATTCCTCCTAACTTCCCCTGCAAATTACTTTGTATTTTTTAGCATTAAAATGAAAGACAATGATAAAACACATTAAAATACAATACAATTTCATCTGCCAGGGAGCCCAGAGTAAATTTTATTTCCTTGAAAACCATGGGAGAAATTTACTGAATGCATACAGACTTGCTCAAATAAGATCCAATAAACAAGACAGCCTGGTCATGAGAATAAACTAACATTTAAAATCTCATCAACTAATTCACTTATATGTACTTCCATAACTTGCTGCTACAGGGAAACTCTAAGGAAAGACAGAAGAGGGAAGTCTGTGGCACCCCAAGCAGTCACGCAAACTGCTTACACCTTAGGCTAGCCCTAGGAATAACAGCAAGTTATGGACATGTTTTAAGAACACCACAGTTACAGCCTTTTAAAACATGAAACTCAGCAGAGATGCTATTCCTCCTCATGGAAGACCATGAACTTACTTTAGTGAAGTAAAAGGAATAACTTCCTCCTTTGCTAAAAATACCCCCTAACATAAACCAGATTTTTTTTTCAAAGGGAAATAATATGCTAGGCTTCAAAATTTAAACACATGAAACACTGCATTTACGAACAAATTTTAAACAGTTCAGGTAGCTAGAAATGTCCCAGGAAGACAGAGTGCAATAGCTATCACCAAGGTATGACAAGGATGAATGTTGATTCTTGGGGTAAATCTGAAAGAAGATCAAAGTTAAGGAAGGCTTTTTCACAGTACAGAGAACTTACCATCAGAACTAGTCACTGTACCGTATCACATAAGGGGGAAAGAAGAAGCCAATTTATTCTGGTTTTACAGTATACAGAGAATTCAGTTAACTAGCAGTACAATTGAGACTTTAGAATTATTAAATATTTTAAGTGAGGGATATTATTCAATTTTATAAGTAAAGCATGACCCTCAGTCATCACAACAGTTTAAAGCAGGAAATGTACTACCTTCACTGCTAGGAAATTCATACACAAGAAACTGCAGGCATGTGTACACAAAGATACTTACAGACAAACAAAATACACAAAGAAAATCTCATTATAGAATGGAAGGTGTCAAAAACACTTGACTATTCCAGTTTGCCATTTAGCCACATCCCCACTCCACTAAATAACACAATAAGAGGATTTTTCCATTCTCTTTCAAAAAGTGTTTTTACAGATTTGGACAATGGAAAAAATCTGTAAACAAATATGTGCTCTGTCACTCCTTCATGGGAATTTTTATAATATAAAAAACCTAAACCTCCCAAGACCCCTCTAAAAAGTACAAGATATTTCTATACACTATTCATACTCCTCTCTCTCTCACCTCACTTAAATTTATTAAACACTTCCTTCTCTTAATAGTTTCTCCAGGACAACAGTAAATACATCTGCTTACACTAAAGCAATTACTTACTCTCTACGTTTAACAAAAATTCGGTAACATTTCAGATGCTTTTAAAAATCTTCTACTGAAAACCAATTATGTGTCACTTATGCTTATTTATTTTACTTTTTAGGTACAGCAGCTTTTTTTTTCCAGGAAACCTGTTAGTTTTGGAGAAATTACAACTAAGTATATTCAATTTTTCAATACAGTTAAATGGGAATTTAGCTGATCAGTGTTATAAATTTCATGTAGGATGAGAAGCCAATAAACCTTTAACACAAACAAAGAAGCCTGGGAAGAAAAGCTAGCATTTCTACGTAGCAATTCCAAACTCCATCTATTCTGCCAAACATTCTGGAAAGATTACTTGGTCAAGGCAACCAGTTTATAACAAAAACAAAACCTCCAGTGAAAATTCAGCCAAGATTTTCAAGCCAGAGCAAATGTTTTAGCTCATGTGCTAGAATAGCTTGGATAGCTTTCACTCATAGTGATAGCTTTGTAATGGAACACCAGAAAGGCGCTGGGCTCTTCCTCCTCTATATGAGAGTGAAGAGGAAATTCCCAAACAAACTATTAAACAATATTAATCTGGCTTCAGTCAACCGTGTCCAGAACTAGCACAAATGGCAAATGGTATGTAAGAGATTATAGTGTATAAGAAAACAAACCTAACCCTGTGTCCCCTCCAAAAGAAGCTTATTGTACATTTTTAAGGAGGTAAAAAAAGCTTTCTATCACTACCACTTACAACATACATATCAAAACATCAAATCAGTTGTGAAGCCAGAACCAGCAGACATTTGAAACCCATAAAACAGATCTAAATAAATTATTTGGTCATTTTTGGTCAACACGGTATAACATTCAAAACGCTAGTTAGTGATTTTATAGATTCTACAGGAAGAGACAGTTTAAACATTCACCAAGTAATCTTTCCGTCCAATTCTAGTTTAAGTCCTGGAGTCTTTACTCAATGGAAATTCCTGTCTCCTTTATGAAAACAACCTGGACTGATTTCTTCTTTTATCTATTAAACACATATGCGATATCTCCAGTGTCTTGTTAGCAACCAAACAAAATACCAAATTCTGCCTTCTTGTGCAAGTATGTACTCCCACTGAACTTAACTAAAAGATAGGAAGCACAATTTGTATATACTAAGATGAAAATTCCTAAAATAAATCAAACCAGCAGCAAATGCAGTTACACTGTAAATAAATATTCAGTATTCATTGTTAACGTGAAATTCAGAATTCTTCCTTCAGCTATTTTTCTCAAGTTTCATTCTTTATAAAGATAACAGCTGTTCTAACCTGTATCAGGCTATAATACAGCCCTGGAGATAGAGAAACACCAGCAGTGCTGAGATAATCTATTCAAACTTTCACCCCAGATTTTTAGTTAAAAGCATAATTAACTTCTGTTCTAAGACTTGAACAGAGTTCTCTCTCCTTCCCCCCTGCCCTCTTAAGAAATTTTAACTTAGCACTGCTGCCATCTGCTGAAAGCACACTGAATCAGGCACTCATGGGAAAGCAAAGACCTCATATTTTCTACATGGAGGAGAAAAGCCAACACGCTTAACACATGGTTCGGTCAGTTACAGGTACTTTAACAATACAAGGAACTAGACTGTAACTGCACAGCAAAGCAGCTTTCATCTTTAAAGATTTCCATTATTTAACTGTATGAAACTTTGGTGACTCCTATAATTTGTTATTGAAGGTAAACATTGCATTTAACAATAAAGGGACTTTGACTTAATATAGTCCATTTATTCAAGATTTACTACAGGCAGAAAACTGTGATTAATATACTTACCTTTAGGTTTTTTTACATAACTCAGAATATTATTAAGGACTACATTTCACTTCCTTTCTGAGAGATTATCCCTCTAGGACTAGACCCCTAAATGAGGGCAGATGATTTGTTCAGTACCAACGCAGAGATCCTTAAAGTTAAAACTACAACTGATAATTTCCCAGCCCTGTAATTTCCTGCATTTCAAGACAGATAACTGAACAGACTAACAGTTACCGGTTTTTGTAGGCGTCCAGAGACATAGAGGGTTTTCCAGTGAAGTAAATCGTCAATCAGGGTATCAGTGCTAATTACACCGTATTTTATCATCTGGAAAAAAACAAAATAAAGGCTTCTGAAAAACCATATACCTGCACCATTTTCACTATATGAAACTTACTACTTACTTGCTTACTATAACTGTCATTAATTCTAAGGAACACACACCTCCAATAAAAAATTGGATGCGTAACATTAAAACATTTTAATGTCTGAATGAACACAAGAGATTAAAAAAAAAAAGATTCCTATTTACATGCAAACTAAAGTGGAACAGGAAGATGCACAGAACCCTCTAAGACCCTTTCTAGAATCAAAGTTACAATAAAGTCACCCCAGGATCAATCACTAAAGTAAAAGACTTTAAATCCCAAAGAAACTTAGTCTAGACAGACATTGACACTGAAGAGATCTGAACATTAAAATACAACTGTTCATAAGAAGATTTTGGAAAGGTTATGATCAGTTTTGTACCAGCCAAACGTTACAATAGTTGGAATAATGCACGGTATCCTTTATGATACTGAAAACACTCAAGAAATAGTTTGTCGGAGATCTAAAATAAACAAAACTCCTAGACATTTATGTGTACCATTATGGAGGGGCAGGGTGTGTATCAGTGAGCTTTTTCTTTTGCTCTTTGATGTTAGAAAATAAATTGTGATTTTGTAGTTCATTTTATGTAACTGGAAAAAAGATGAACTTTCAACAGATTGTTACCAATTTGCACTTCCTGAGTTTCCAAAGATTATCACTCAGCAAAGCAGCCAACTCCAGAATTTCTGGATAACAAAGGACCATAGACTGAGATATGAACAAATCATTACAGCATGAGATAAAAGCCAAGAAGAACAGAATTTCACAGCAAGGATCATTGGTCTTTAAAATAAAATCCAAAGTGCCTTTTTACATAAAGTGAACAAGGTTTAAACCCCAAATTCTTGCCTCATATAGATGCCTTTAAACAAAATAGCAAGTGTTTAACAGACTATTTTACCCTTCCAACTTTCTATGAAGAACTCTGACATATACCCAACATTACTGCAACCATGCGTGCTCTGAGAAACTTCAATTAGGTATATATTGCTCACGTGACATTTTTCCATGACTGTCCTTCATTTCATTTCATTCCCCATCTTTCTTATAAGAACTTGCTTTCCCTATGCACAGTTTGTTACCACACGGCAAAAGTTACTCAAAATCAACACCGAGACAGATAGGTAGTGTGTTTCCCTCCCCTGACTCCTACCTGCACTCCTCCTCTCCAAACAGTCTACACATAGATGCAGGAGTAGGACTTGCTGGACAAGTACCACTTACCTGGAATTATTAATCATACTGAAGCTTCACAGGTCAGGATGTTAGCCATTAAACAACACAGATGTCAATTCCAACTTGCTATTACTACATGGTCAACTGCTGAAATTAAGGCCCTGCTTCCCCACATGATACACTTTACAACCACCAAAACTGGCAGACAGCAAGTAATAAGGAATATAAATTCAGTTTCTGAAGTGCTTTAGTTGTAAATTCCAAACGTTGCTCACACTTTTAAAGTGCAAGAGCAGCTGCTGTTTGCTTTTTAATTAACGTGCTGTTTGTGAAACAGTTTGAGACATAAATATTGAAGATACCACGAGTTAAGGGCCAGTTACAATCTGCACGATTTGCTTCCTGCACAGAAATCTGCTTTAAGCTCATCATTTCAATACTTCACACACAAACATTTGACTTAATTTACTCAAACTACTTGTACTTACCCTACCATTACATGGCACTAAAGTATTGTAGTAAATCCCTGCTCCATAGCTCTGTATACTACTTATCTGTTTTGGCCCAAAAACTTTTAGGAAGGAATAATGACTCCTGTTCTTTAACAAGTTCATCATATGCCAGGTCACAGAATCATCAACAGCAAACACGAAGTCCAGCATATTGTTCTGTGGATAAGGAGAAGGGTATTGGGGTTTATATGTCAGAAAGCAAGCGATGTTAATCTTATTAATCTAAGATATACATAGTATCGAACTACCAGCTAATCATTTTTCACAAGTAAAAAAAAAAATATTAAAACACAAGCATTAATGTCAAATACAGTTTAAAGGTTCTGATGAAGTTGTATGTTTCCCAGTCTAGCAGAGATGATCCAAAATTTTTCTGTCCTCCTGGTTAAGTGACCAACCTTCAACCCTCCGAAACAGGGGAGCACATGATGAGATCTTCATCGTAGTTCACGGCTCAGCGCAACAGCTTAAACTGCTAATGAACAGGATTTTTGCTAATATGAGACTGTGAACTGGGAGATGTGGGCAGGTAAAGTCAGCTTAGAGCTGACAGCAAGAAACCACACTTCTAGTGTATTCACTTGGTTTTGTCAACAAAGCAATCCAAACTCCAAGGACTGGTAATGTACAATGCATGCCCTGCTTTTCTGAAGAAATCAGTCCATGCACCCCCTGCACACAGACAAGTTGACAGTTTACATCTCATACCTAAAACAAATATTTGGAGTGACATTGCTTCAAATTCATTAGGCCTGCCTCTCTCTGTGGCTTACTAATTCTGGGCTGCATCTTAGCTACTCAGTTAATGCTACTAACAAGATAGTCTGTTAGCTACCTTTTTTCCCCATTCTTTTGTGTGAGGATGAGATGCTGTTAGAGCTCTGAAATTCTTATTATCCTCTATTTTTCTCTTTCCAGAAAGGAAAATGAGACACATTTAAAGTCGCATTTGTGGGGAGTGCTCAATAGGCAAGCCACAATGAGCAATACTGCCTATTAACAATTTTTAAAAGATCAAACACATACAAAAAAAAAAAAATTAAAAAAAAGAATCACTATTTCCAAGCAGTTTGACCTCCAAACGATGAAGAAGAGCCACTGAAGAACGCCACTGAAGTCTGGCAATGTATTTCGCTTAAGTAACCCTCACCCGGCGCACAGCACACCGGCCGTTCGCACAAGCTGTAACTCTCTTTCAAGACCAACAGCAACCCGCTCTGACAGGCGGTTCGCAGACACACGGCTAAAGGGGCACCCGAACCACGCCAGTCGTAAAACGGCGGCCAGGGAGCCCGGCGGAGGCCGCCCGGGC
>NW_009191422.1:36478-38946 GCF_000690835.1 Fulmarus glacialis | reverse complement strand
CCTTCTTCCAAAGGTGTGTCTTTGCACACTGTGTACATAACACTGGAGCTCTTGTCACAAATATTGTGGATGCTACAAGATTAGATTTGTTCAAACGGCAACTAGACATGTTCGTGGAAGAGAAATCCATAAAGGCTATTAAATGTAAAGACACTGCGGCTGACTTAGGTTGTCTTTGAGTTGCTCATCCTAGATGGCCAGAAGAAAATCATCATTGCATGCTTGTGCTGATCTTCTTCCTTCATTGCCTATTGGCCTCTGTCAGAGGCAAGACGGCTTTGGTTTGACCAGTACTGCTCAGCTTACAGTCTTATAATGGCCTGTATTTCATGACACTCTCTTCTCAACAGGGAACTGGGCTGACTGTCTCTTTCTGTAGCCTTTGCTACATCTCTGCTGCTGACAAATGGACCATAGTAATATGATTCTGTGATTTAGTTTTAAAACACTTCGTGCTTTTTTGGGAGAAAAGGCACGGTACTTGCAGAAAACAGTATTTAAAAGATAACAACATTAACAAGATGCTTCTAGGAGAACTGGTCAACCATGTATTTTTCTGACAGGCATAGCTCTGTTGACAGCTCTCTTTCTAGAAGTGCACAATATGCATGTCCCAAGCCTCATTCATGTCAGTCTCTTTTTTATTTGTTTAAAAGGAACAAAATTGCTTATATGGGATGAAAATCCCATGCAAGCTGGTCAGCACTGTAATCCACTCTGGCATCATAGCATCACACAGCACTGCATCCTCCTGCCCACCTTTTCTAGTGGAAAGGGTACCTTTTTATCTGAGGTGTTTTCTATGGGGAGGTTTCTGGGCTCTGTTTTTATTTCTCCCTCTCTGCTCCTCCCTTACTGTGGGAAGGCTTGCTCCAGAATCCTTTCCTGTAGGATTTATGATGTGAGATGTTGCCAGATGGATCGTTTTGCTTGCTAGCAACTGGTACATTTGATGGTTGCAGGGGTGACGGCTTCCTGCAGGCTGTGCTTGTTCTTCATCCATGTGCCTTTCAATTTGCACCAGTGCTTTAGTTCATGAAGTTTCAGTGCTCCCTGATCTGACGGCACGCTTGCAGCTTTAACAGAGACCTGTTCATTGTGCAGTTTTAAGGTACTTCAGTAAAAGCATGCAAGCACTCCAAACCAAAGGCCACCCTGCCAGTGGCTTTCAGCAGCTTCCATGCTGTGTGCTGGCCAGGAGACTGTTCGAAGGGACAGTGGCTGTCTTCTGTGTGCCTGCTCTCCTGCAATTTTCACACTTCCCTGGCAGGCCTTTGCTTGCTCTGCCGCTGCTTCTGCCTCCACAAGACTGGCCCAGCCAGCCCCAAGAGAGCTGCAGAGCAAAGCAGGCAGCTCCTACTAGCCCGGCAGCCTGCACAACCTGCAGCTTCCCATGCACATGCACGGCGAAGCCTGTGCACAGCCTGGCTCCGACTGCATTCTGGGACACAACTGTGTGCTGCCAGGCTAGTTTTATTTTCATGCTCATTTTTAAAATGGCGTTTGGTGTTAAGGCTTGGTTTAAGTGGCTGGATCAAGCAATAGCTAAAGGAGAGGCCTTGCAAAGAAAGTCCAGGTGCTATCACACACAGTTAGAGCTCCTCTGTCCTGAACCCGCAGCTCTCCACTGGCCTTAGAAGAAATGTGCTACTATCTCGTAAAGGTATAAATTATACAGACTTGTTACAAAGCCATTACGATGGCTTTGGCTTCTAGTTTGCACTAATCTTAATTTTTCCCTACAGAAGTTTGGGAGTTTTCAGATTTGAGAGTTTTTTGCAAGGACTTCTTGATGGCTTGGTCAAATCATTGTCTGTTCTAAAACTCAGCATACACTCTAGTATGTGTGCACTGCTCTGCACATTTGGCTCCCAGCTGGCTGGTGTTACGTGCCCTAGGAGGCGAGCAGCTATTTGCTGTCCCAGGGCCATGTGCATTTTCAGTCTTTGCTGAAGTATTTGCCATGTCTGGTTTGCAGAGCACTTTGGGACAACTTGCTCTGCCCTGGATAGCTGTGAAAAGACAACCCCAGAGGCAATGGTTATTCAAGGCAAAGCATAGAAATAGCTCTGCTTGGTGCACAACCCCAGCTCTGTCAGACAGTGGAAGGCGTTGACTTCCCTATGGGAACAGAAGACAATGGGGTTGGACAATGCATTGGTTCAAGCAAAATGAACAGTAAGCTTAGCTCTGCCTTGAGCTCTGTGCAGGTAACAGTGTGGGCTACTCCTGCTGTGCACAGCCTGATGAGCAAACTCCTCATTCAGAGAGGCATGGACCCCATGCAGTCAGAGATAGTCCTAAAAGCAAGAGAACCAGAACAACCTTGTTTGGTTGCTCGTGTGCCAAGCATCGCCCAAATGTGAGAGGCTTCACAGGATGCCCCTGTACTCTGCACCGGTGAGACCCCCCTGCAGTGCTGCGTCCAGCTCTGGAGCCCTCCGCACAGGAAAGACATGGACCTGTTG
>NW_009191422.1:0-36338 GCF_000690835.1 Fulmarus glacialis | reverse complement strand
GGGGCTTATAAGAAAGATGGGGACAAACTTTTTAGCAGGGCCTGTTGCCACAGGACAAGGGGGAATGGTTTTAAACTTAAAGAGGGGAGATTTAGACTAGATATAAGGAAGAAATTTTTTACAATGAGGGTGGTGAAACACTGGCGCAGGTTGCCCAGAGAGGTGGTAGATGCCCCATCCCTGGGAACATTCAAGGTCAGGTTGGACGGGGCTCCGAGCAACCTGATCTAGTTGAAGATGTCCCTGCCCACGGCAGGGGCTTTGGACTAGATGACCTTTAGAGGTCCCTTCCAACCCAAACTATTCTATGATTCTATGATTCTACCATGCTGGGAGCCCTCCTTTACCTGTGAGAGCCCAGATGTGCCCAGCAGGCACTGGGTTGGAGCCAGAGCGTGAGAATGGAGACCTTGGCTCTGGCAGTGTGGGATGCAGCCGGAGGCAGCAGGGCAGGCACCCGTGGCAGCCTCTGAGCCTGCCCGGACCCTGCGGGGGGGGCGGGACGGGCACGGGGGCTGCCCGAGGTGTGGGGAGCAGCCCTGGCTCCCTCCGGGGCAGGCTCTGGCATGCCTTGCTGCTTCTCCCGTGGTTCTGACTGGCTCCTGCCTGGGGCTCTGGCTCCAGCCTTCTTCCTCGAATCCTGTGTCAATGAGGTGTTCAGTCTTCAGTCTGAAGTCACTGACCTCTCCATGAAGTTCGTTCATGCTTTGGAAAATGGGATGGAGGAGGGTATCTCCTCAGAAACCTCGAGTACAGCATAAAAGGCACTGGAAAGTGGGTAGTAGCCCCACTACTGGAGATGTAACTGTGTTAGGGTGTAAGCAAGGTGGGTAGTCCAGGAAGGGGGACTATCTTTAATGAGATTAAGTATTCAGCTGGAAAAAGCAGATGCTTTTGAGTGCCCAGCTCTTCTTTCAGTTATGTGAGGATGGGTTTGCATTCCCCAAAGTTGGTCTGCTTTTGTAACCTGTATCAGTTGCTCTAACAAAAGGTTTTTCCCTTCTTAGAAGCCTTTGTCTTGCCTATGGAGACTCTCTGTTTTGGGCTGTAACTTTGTCTGACTCATTCAGAGACAGGAATTGCAGTGAAATCCTGCAGAGTACCGTCAGTTTTGTTTGTACCTTACATGGCTGGAAAGCTTTTCTCCAGAAAGAAATTTGGATTTGGAAAAGCATCTCTATCCCAGGAAACTTGAGTCCTGCTGGCTGCCTCCCTCAGACCGGGGCTGACTGACTTCTGCTGCTGAACTTCTGCTTGTTCTCCTGAGGCACCCCATGGGGGCATGACAGAGAAATCTCAGAATTAGGGGAGGGAGAGATAGAGCTGTTCTTGCTTGCACTGGACCTGTTCCAGGGACAATGAGGGCACTTCTGGTTCTGAAAACGTATTTCCTCCCAGAGGTGTGGAGCAATGAAATGTCCCCTGCAGTATCGCTGGGTCTTGGTCCAGTATCATGATGCAAATCAGGTCCCAGCAGCATGCCACCACGACTCTGCGACTCTGCAGCACATGTTCTTCCTAACCTCCTACCTGCCTGCTGGTGCAGGGTTGCATGCGTGTATAAGGGGAGGGCAAGGAGAGGTGGGAAAGGTTCCCTACAGCTTGCCAAAAAGATGATCTTGTCCTGACATGCTGGCTGCTTAGAGGGAGGCATGTCCTCAACTCCTCACTCACTTGGCCAGTTTTGCTGGGAAAGGAAAGGTCAAGTCGCAGCCCCAGGACCTGGAGAGGTGAAGGTGGGTCTAAAGGCACAGGCTGACATTTGTAGCTCTGGGGTTTTTACTTTGGCAAATGAACTAGTTGAAAATCATCTAAGAAAACAGAATTGCCCAACAAAGGAAATAACAATATATCCTTTTTGTGTGTGTTTTTTCTTTTCCTGCAGTAACCACAACTCTCTCCTCCTGGTCCGGGCATGCTAGAAAATGCAACGAAACAGCCAAGTCCTATTGTGTCAATGGTGGGGTATGCTACTACATCGAGGGGATTAATCAGCTGTCTTGCAAGTAAGTGAGTGCAGTTCTTGTGTCAATATGGAAATTACTTGGCTGGGGGAGAGGAGACCTCTGTGCATCTGCCGGAGGAGGGGTAGCTCTGAAATTCTCCTGGCAATTGCAGTTTGAGCTGTGCAGGTTCAGAAAGGGAGACTAGAGGGGTGGGGGTGGAGGAGGAGGGTTCGTATTTTCTTTTTTGTGTGAGTGCCACTGTTCACTTTTCCTGACTCTTCCTCTAAGAATATGTTTGTCCTGGCTGTTTCCTTTCCCTTTCTTCCCGTTCTCCTCTGCAGCTTCAGGGAAGGTCGGGTCCCTTTTGCTCTCCCTGAGCTAGGTCAAAGCTCCGTGTCCCCTGCTGACGCGTCCTCCTGTCTGAGCAGGGGGGCTTTCCCCAGTGCACGGCCACCTCCCTCCTCCATGACTGGAGGGGGTCCCTTGCTGAGACCTGCCTCTTACCTCTCCTATCTGCACCTCATGGGCCCAGAAGCGAGTTTAGCACACAGCTGTTCACCACTCTGTGCCGCTCTGTGGCAGGCTGTGGGTTGTTTATTTCTCCCCTTCAAATGTTAAGACTTTCTAGGGAGACACACGAAGTTATCCTTAAAGTGAAATTTCTTGGAGAGGTTACAGTGGGGCTGCATAGTCCGAGGGATGTGGAATGGGATGTGAGACCTTTTCACCTCTGGTTCAAACCTATCACAGCCAGCAAGCCCAACAACATCTCACAGCTCACCCTCCAAGCCTAATGGGGACTGTGAATGAAAAGTGCAGTCTGATTGCCAGTGCTGGAGATGGAGGTACCCAAAGCACACCTGAACCTGCCCCCGGGCTCCTGCGGAGTGAGCATGAGGTGGTGCCCTGGGTATGCATTCGCTGAGCAGATGCAGTCAGCTTCTGAGCTCACCTGGGGATCCAGGCGTCACTGTGCCCAGCTTGGAGAAGCCCGGGGGTGACTATTTTCTCCCTGCATGGCTCAGAGACCTCTCCGTGGAGACGCACAGCCAAAGGTATTTACATCTGTGGATGTCAACCTACTACCACTGCCACTGCGTGGTGTGATGCTCACTAGACACCTCAGCTCCTCAGGCCTTGAAGGACGCATCTGAACAGAACCATCACCCCTCCTGGAAAGGTTGTGAGCTGGATTACGCTTAGCACAACTCCTCCCTTTTCCCAGTACTCCTTTGTTTTGTCAGGGAGCAGTGGGAAAGACCATGTGGAAACGCATTCTGCTGAGCTCCTGTGCTCTCACTTTCCAATGCAGGATCAGCTGTGGTGGGAAGGACATAGGATGAATAGCATCTTCCAGTTCTCCCAGGCTTGCCCCTTCAGACATGAAAAGAGCCGGGTAGGACAGAAGCCAGATGCTGTGGTCCTCCACATTTCCCATGTGCGTGAAGTGAGAGCAGCCCTCGTACACCACAGACCTGTGCTTTAGGGTAGCTGTCTCTGCCATTGGCTTCTTGGTGGCACTGTAAGTTCATCTTGCCAGTGTTCCCCATAGGAAACATAGGGGAAGCCCCATATGTGAATCAAAGTCTCAGCCACTATTCTGCTGTAGCTGTAGCTCCAGTAAGCCCCAGCAGATCCGCTCTTGCCATGCTGGGGAGGGCTTAACCCTTGAAGCCTGGAGGAGTGTATGAATCAATATCTCTATGTGTAAGCAACGTGGTGGTGCCAAAAGCATAGATTTCAATGCTATTTCTTTTGGGAAGAACTTGAATCCAGATCAAGACTTTTCAAATCGTATAAATTTCTAATTATAGCAAGGGTTACCTGAACTCCTGTCATACGCAGCTATAACGGTAACGCTCCATTTTTCCTAAGGAAGGATACACATGGTAGTTATCAAGTGTCTTCAGCAGATAGAGTGTTTTAACCAAAGTAATTCCAGCCTTGCAAAGAAACAGTCTACCTTCAAACCAGGCTGCTATGATAGCTGATGAACAGAGGCGAAGCTCAGTGATGGATTCCATTAAGATTTTATGTGCCATATGAAACAGACCTAATTATTTCATATCATTTGAAAGCTTTAATTCCTTACTTGCAGATGGTAAGATGATTTCCTTTTCTGATGAGTCCCAAGATACCAATTGCTAAAACCAGATGGGAATTGAATGAGTGTGTATGGAAGGGCAGCAAAGTGTTAACCAAAAGGAGGTGCTTTGAAGGTCTGCACTGTCACTATTCATCTGCCAGAAAAGACAGGTCTGTGTTAACAGGAACCCAGGGGACCCAAATGCCTTCCACAGTCATTTCTGATCTTACTGCTTGAGGAGATGCCTGGATGTTCATTCTCCTTGGGTGTTTTTATCATTAAATCACAGACTGAAGATAAGAAATCCTGACTTTTGAAGTGGTAGTGTTTGAAGTGGTGTAGTTTTAGAGTTTCTAGACTCCAGAAGGCAATAGTTAGATATTGAGGAATGCAGAAGCATTTGAACTGAACATAGTATTTCCCATAAACGGGCTTTCCCAATAACATGGACGGTTCTTGAGGAAGGCTGATAATGAATAAACGGACTTCACATTTGTCTGCCTGAAAACTAGCAAAATGCTGAAATGTTTCACAGCTTCCTCATTGTACCAAGACAGGAGATCTGCTGCTGTGGTTTGTCAAAGATACAATGATACAGATTCGGAGGAAAAACTAGAGGAGGCAAAGATGCAGGTTTTGACCTGCGTTTCTGAACTCTGTAACATGGGAGCCAGCCTTGGTCCTCCAGACACGCCATACCTCTGAGACATGAGCATGAAGGAGGTCGATAGGTCCTTCTGCACACAACCTCTTCAAATGCCTTGGAAATCAAACAAGAGCCGCACGAGCATCTTGAGCCAGAAACAACATATGTGTCTGTGCGCTGTTCCCACTTTGGTATTCTGATTAGAGTCAGCAGGGCCTTGGGGGGTCTTCTGGCACCGTGTGCCAGCTTACAGTCCTCCTTCACCGAGAGCTAAGGAGATTCGATACCCCGGCACCCATATGATGTTACCAGCCTTTCCAATGCCGGCTATCAGAAAACAGAATTTTAGAGTGTTCTTGTTCACTACCTGCCACCATCCTCTAATCAGCTTCCTGGAGTGGATTTCATTGTTTGCAGCTGTCCACAAGCATAGGAGATCCTTCCTGTAGATGTTACCCCTGCCACTCTGGAGCAAAAAGAGCAGCTGGGTTCTCAAATGATTTCTTCTCCTGAAGTGACTCATGCTTGATTTGTTACAGATATTGCCTAAATTGGCAGCTGGCCTTTTATTATTATTTTTTAACAGGCTTCCCAGAAATGTGTTCCTCCTGATCTTTTAAATTCTGGGGAACAAACTATTTGCCTGTAAACCCACCTTCCCCATCCTTTTCAATACACTTCAGCTAGACCCTGGACAATGCGTTCTCTTCACTGGGGAAGAGCCCAGAACGGACTTGGAGCTGTTCCAGAAATTGTGTCTTTTTTGGATTGTGTGCTTGCATAATTTTGTCCTTAATTTGAAGTAAATTCTACACACGCTAGTGTCAAAGGAAACCTGAACATGATACAATCTATGCTGATATCCTGATTCTGCAGACAGACCACCTGGAAGTTAGATGGGAGAAGTTGTGATCTGCTTCAGATATTCTGTAAATTTTCAGCATAAACCCAGGAAATGATTGAGCCACACACATACAGAATTGACTCAACAGCCCTAGTAAATTAAAAAGCCCCAGGCTCTTGTTGACAGGAAGAATTTCTCGACCCTTCTCCAGACCATTTTGCTCAGAGAGGCCTTAGGAGTTGGACTGGTTTCTCACCATAACTGTACGGAAGTGGCGAGTTTGAGTAGAGCAAATTCCAGTGCCTGCAGAAGGGATGCACACGAGCAATTCTCAAGGCCTTGAGCTGGGCTGGGACACAGAAGAGCGGCGACCGGTTTGTTGGAGCGGTGACCGGTTTGTTGTGTCCAGCTGAACATAGTGCTTGGGGTGGCTAGCAGCCTCTGATCGTGGGTCTGCCTTGGTCCTGAAGCCCATCGGGTTGTTGGCACAACTTAGAGCAGTTTGAGGTTGCTCTAATCTTTTATTGCTGGGTGCCATGCCCCACAGGGTTGTTCTAGCATGTGTATCACAGCAGAAATACTCTTTTTCCCAGTTAGGTCTTGGCACACGTTATCTACAGTTAGGGTCTTCCCAGCCAAACAAAGAAACAAAGCCAAGTCTCATTGCTGCACAGTCCTTCTCTGCCCACTTAAACGCATTTTGTGACTCTTTTGTGTGGTTGATTTAATCAAAGTGGCTGGTACCCTGGGCCAGTATCTTCATAAATTGCATGGGATCAGAAGACTTAAAGAACTTTATAGGACAACACCCTCCCATCATGTTGGACCAGTTGTGCTTGCAAGAGTCCGGCTGAAGGATTTACAAATGCTGACAGATAAACAGACTCTCTGGGTTTGGGCTGACAGCATTGCGTTACGTGAGAGAGTGAGGTCAGAGGCCTGGAGGACCTCAGACAAAAAAGTGAAAGTCAAGGAGAGAATAAAAAACAAAACAAAACAAAAGAGAAAAGATCAATTAATTTTTAAACTAGTTGATGTATGCAAATCTCCAATTTACAAAATTACATGTTCACTTCCTAGAAGCCCTTTTACTTACCTCCTCCAAGTATATTGTTTCCTGCAGATTCCCCCACGGAAGGGGAAAGATCATGCTGAAGGGTTAGCCACCTTGCCAGCTCCCCTGTGCTTTTCCAAAGCACCATTCAAAGGGGTGAACATCAGGCTGATCTCGTACAGCCATGGTCCTCCTTGTAGCACAGCTTGCTCAGCTCCCCTGTGGTGTCAGGAGCTATGCCATCCCTCTCAATGACTCTACTGATTTGGTCAGCACAAGTTGCACATTGCACAACCACAAGTATGTCACTTTGCCATGGATATATGAGCAGTTCTGTGGGGAGGTGTTGCAACGTCCTTGGAAATGAAGAACCCACAGTGTTGAGCTAGGGGTGAAAATCTCCACATCCTGTTCCAAATCTCCTGAAAGAGCCAGGGCTCATTCATTGGGTTTTGCATGCTGTTTATCTTGGGTGATGAGATCAGGTATCTTTTCAGGTTCAAGTGGCCCGTCTATGCATCCTATTCAATGCGTCCTTTTTAATGCAGGTATAACTATAGCAGACCCTTGAGAACCATCAGAGTGTGGAAGCTGATCCTGCAAAAGCGAGTCTTGGTGAAGACAACAGCGCAGGTCCTGCTGAGCTCCTACAGCTCAGTCGGAGTTGCGCTGTTGTCTTCACTGAGCCCAGAAGTGGGTGTCCCTGCAGTTTGGACTCTACTATACAGCAAACATGCCTTGATTAGCTGCTCTGGATAAGGCCTCTGCATTTACTCTGGTTACTTTCTTTTCTTCCCATCAGTGATTTTGTGGAGTCCAACCTTTTGTGGCTCTCCAGAGCCTGATCATCTGGGACTGGTCAGGGGGCAATGACAGAACTGTCTTCTTTTTCAGCCCTTCACACAAATAAGCAACATGCTTGAAACATTTCTCCATTTGCTTATATCAGTGCATTGTGTCCTTCTGCTACAGCTTCTCCTTATCCCGTTATTTTGAAGCACCTGCTCGTTCACATTCTTCTGTAACATGGATTGCATTATGAGAGCTACCGAATTTGGCATACTTTAATTAAGATCTGGGGGAGCAAAGGAAACGTGCCAACCCTTGCAAGATTTAGATCAACAGCTGGGCAGAAAAAGTTTTGCTTCCAGCAGGAACATTATGATAATGATGTTATTAATTAATAGCAGCAAATAATAATTAACAATAATTATTGCTCTGCCCTGATACAGGGCAAAAGGTCAAAGTTTCTCAATTTTCATAAATAAGTGCTCTGCAAACAACATTGAAATGGGTCATTCAAACCATTTTGGTTTGTACTTTTTGAGATGCTTTATTTGGCTGATCATCTTACTGCATTTTTTTTACCACGTAAATATTTAACGGCAATTAATCCTGAACCCAAGAGCAGAACTTTGTGGATGTTTTCGAAATGGGGTAAAAAAAAGTCTTAAGGAATTTGTCAAAACTGAAAGAATTGGGCATTTTCCAGCAACAACAGAATCTGGACAGAAAAATCCCTGACCAGTTTTATCGATGGCATTTGCAAGTAGCAAATTTTCAGATGAGGCAATTCTTTTTAATTTTCATGCACCTGGTTAGGCATAGAGGGATGGAGTTAAGCAAGGGCAGTCTTGGGGGTTCTCCACACAGGCTAGAGAGGGGACAAGGTGCTGTCTGCAAGAAGCTGGTGCAGCCTTGTACTTCCCCAAGACCATTCCTACAGACACAGCTTTGTCCACTTCCCTTGGCCTTTGAGGAGAGACGTGTTGGGCCTCCATGACACCAGTGAGTGGTCCAGGAAGTCCAAAGGTAATATTTGCAGGAATAGTCCACCATCTGTGTAGTGCCTGCAAAAGCTTTCAAAAGGAGGAGGGACTCCGTTTTGCTGGGATAGCCAGTCAAAACCTCTTGACTAGGGTCAAATGTGCAGGAAGAAGGATGCCATGATCAAAGACCATCTCATGGCTCTCAACCTTAGTGAGCCTTAACTTTCAGGTATGTCCCCCAGGCCATATGCTTGGCCACTGGAGAAGAGCTGCCCAGAAGCCCTTACCACAGGCAGCAGATTCTGTCTGCAGAAGGGGTGCTTTCCATTGTTCTTCCTGTCCAGGCTGGGAGACTCATGTGCCATGCACACTGGAAATTTCTTTCCTAGAAGTCACATCTGGATCCATAGTAGTAAATAACAAATCATCTTCACCATCCTAGAAGTATGAGACAGCTAAAAAAAAAGGAACCATGAGCATTGCATGCTTTCAAAGGTCTCCTGGACACTGTTGCTGCCAGCAGCCTTGCTTATGAGGAATCGGGACCCAGGGATGCCAGAGTGGCACATGTGTCTTGACAGCTTGTATGCTAGCTTGGGAGGTGACAGAAGGTGCTCATGTTCATGAGGGCTTCTTTTCTGTCACTTTTCCCAGTGCTGATTCACTAGTAACTAAAGATGAAAAGCCTGAGCTGTCCTAGACACAGAGAAGACAGTTATCTACTGCCTTCTGTCTAGAAAGCCTTTCTCTCCACCCACGCTAGGCTGATGGCAGAGATCTGAAGATAGGCTATATGGTAGCTGTCATGGCATCAAAGCTTCTCTGACACTTTTCTGTTTTGCTTTTTCACTTCTCACCAATTTCTTTCTCTGGGTTTTTATTTCCTTCCACCAGTTTTCACGTAATTTTCAGTCTTTCCTTAATGGCATGCAGCTTCAGTCACACTGAAGTTCCAGCCTTGGCTGACTTTTTGCGGATGTGCGCCTGAGACAGTTTTAGCTCCTTTCAGACAAAGTGCCCCTTTTTGAGGTGGGTAGGACATTTGCTTCATTCAGCAGCACCCCTGAGGCCCTTCAGTGTGCTCACAACATACATGAAATCTCAGATCCCAGACAAATGTTGCAAGCTAAACTGGATACCCTTGAAGACTCTGTGAATAAGTTCATGACTCTATCAGTGGTGATGAATAAACTTCAAAAAGGATTGGGAAGACACCTTCTATTTTGCATGCCTTGTTCAAACCCCAGTGCAATCTCTTAAAGGTTTCTCCAAAGTCTTGCCTAGGGCTTCCCTAGGGCTGTCCTTGTGAGTCTGCATCACCCAGCTGCCTCAGGTTTGTGCTTTTGACTGCCAACAGGGCATCTTCTTCACTCCACTTCCCAGCACCAGCTTCCTCTGCTTCATCACGGGGAAGCTCAATAGGCCTCAAGTCTGATGGTAACCCCTTGGGCTGGGCTTTCCTTGGGAGCTGACTGGGCTCCCTGGTATTGAAATGACGTTACTGGTATGTCTCCCTTTCCTGTGCTCCAAGATGAACGTCCAAGAATGAGAAAAGAAGGTGAATTTTTCAAAGGGAAAAATGACCAGGGAGTCAAATTTCCAGTTTCAAAAGTGACTTGGATACTGAAAAACTTCAGTGTATGACTAGGGAGTTCAGTGAAGCCTTATGCAGAGCCATGCCCTTAAGTTCTCCCCGAGCAGTTTGGGGTGCACGAATAGCCCAGCACCCTCCCACATGGAGGAGTTAGCACAGCTCCCAAAAACCAGATGCTGTGTAGCACAGAAAACAGGTTTGGTCATGGGCAGTGAGGGTGCACCAGCTTTTTTGCTCAGTGCAGACCTACCAAAACTGCAGTGAAAACCAGCAAGAAATCAAGTGCCAAAGCCATGTCAGTCATGCAGGGCCTTCCAAAGCTTTCTTCTGTGAGAGGGACAGCAGGTGAAATGTCCCCTGGACATGGGGCACCCTGCCTTGGAGAACTGGGAAATGCATTCTTTAGGGGAAAGATGGACAGGTTTGGAGCTGTGGAGGTGTTGAGGTGGAGAAGGACAGTAGATGGGATGGAGAGATTATGCAGCCTTTTATTGGCTATATCTTGTCCTTGGATCATGCTGGATTCAGAGGTGTATCTGCAGATCTGTTGTAGGCATCCAGCGTCCATCATTGAGGCTCAGGCTACCTCTGGGGTTCCAGCAGGTTGTGCCACAGGCGGATGACCTTCTTTAGGAGCCTGTGGCAGTGGTATATCAGTGTGTCAGCAAATGCCTCAGCCTTCCCCCGGGAGTGTTGATGCAGGTCTCCATGCCAGGTCTATGCACTGGGGAAATGGCACCAGCCACGTCCATCACCACAGCTAGGAGATCTTTACACCTTGTCCTGCCTTGTGCCCAGCCACCTGCTGCCTCCTCAAGTCCTTCCCCAGACCTCAGCTGAATCTCACCTCTCCCATTTGGAGAGGAGCCCTCCAGCTCAGAGAAGCCTGTATCCTTGCAGGCTTGACAGATGGGCTGGTGTACCCTTGGTCTGTACAGCTGGTGCGGCTGCTGAGAGCCCCTCGTGCTCCCTCACATGTCGTGATTCCCACCTGCTGGCCCAGATCAGCATATGTCCATGATGAGGGAGAACTGTTAAAAACCAAGGTTTTCTGGTCACATGAATCTCTCTAATTTCTCTAATTTCTACCTCCTCCTCCCAAGGGAACTAAATAGTTGCTAAAAAACACTGTCTGTGTACCCTTAAGCAAGTAGAGAGAAGCAGCAATTCATCTCTCTTCTTGACTTTTTTTATTGCCATTGGAATTGCAAATCTGTAACGTGCCATCTAAACATAAATCTGTCAAGAACAACAAATGCTGCCATAGCCCTTGAGTAACAGTACAGAACTAATCTGCCAACAAGCTTTGGAACTACAAAGCTTTGGTCAGATTAAACATCAAAGCTGTCCCTTCCTAATCCCCTTCGCTGTGTCTGCAGACTGGGAGCAGGCGTTAGCACACCTTTGGGAGGCACGAAAGGGTCAGATCTACACGGCCCACGCGGGGCTGGCAGTGAGCACGTGGGACCTGGACCTGGGACTGGACCTGGACCTGGACCCCCGCTCCACCCCACCATATGCGCAGGTTGGGACCAGCTGTCTGACACTGTGCTGGGGCTGCTCCGGCTGCTTGCTGTCCTTCGCAGTGGACCGGCAGGGAGCTAAGCCATTGACCTCAGGCTCGGGCCTCTGGTCCACGTCCTTTTTGCTGAGGTGTCTTTCACTCCCTTTGTTGACCAGCTGGGGCCTGCAAACACTGAGGGACAGTACGATCTTGTAGGTGGCAGCTGAGAGCAAGGAAGGTCTGACGTGTGCAAGGCACAGAGGCTGCAGCCCCGCTTACCCCAAGAAGTTGGAAAACAGATGTTAAGATGCTAGCTATAATGATAAAACCCTCTTAAGCTCAGAGGAGGGAGAAGTTGTTTGGGGAGGGAGTTGTGGGATGGGCAGGTAAGAGCTGGGACTTCAAGAAAGCTAGGGATAACTTTGAGGGACTATCCAAGGAGGCCAGAAGAAGAGATGTGAAGTGAGGGAGATAAGTGCTTGGGGGAGAAGCATTTGACCACCCACAGCTGAGGTCCCATCGCTTCCCAGGTTCACCCGCAGCTGCAGCGGGTCACAGCACAGAGTGTGTGTTGTTTCAGCAGCTCCCGCTGCACCCCTGCCCACGTCCCTGTGCTCCCCAAACCTGGCTCAGCCTGGGAGCTGCTCTGGGGAGCCTACTTATGAGCTGGTGCACGTGCCTGGTGGCCCTTGTCCACCATCGCTGCCACTGCAGCATCATGCTGACGTGTAACTGGTGCCCCATGAGCTGGCACATCCCGGCCCGTCACGTAACATTGGTCGGGATAGCCTGAGAGAGCCTGGCAGTTGGGCAGCATGTGAGACCTGTTTAGTTCAGCTTTCTTCTCTGTCCCTTTCTCTCTGTTAACACAGAGACTCTGCACATGCTTTCTCTCTAACTGCAACGTAACCCTTTTCCCTGGAACATCCTGTGGGTGCTTCTGGGGTAATAATGGGAAGATGCTTGCCGTACACAACGCTGTCGCCTGAGCAGCTGCTCAACGCTCTGTGGTGCCTCTTGCCAGTCTTGTCTAGATAGCAGCTCCAAGGAGAGTCTCTGAAAGTAGCATCCAGCCCATCTCGATCTTCCTGCCAGCTGGTGCTTCTAGCAGGTGAGAAGGAAGGAGGCAGGCAGAGGAGGAAAGGAGGGGTTTGGCTGGCTGCTTGAAGACCCAGGCCAAAACCAGAGCTGGAATGCTGATGTTGCAGGTGCCTGGTTAAAGCAAAGCAAAGAGTAAATACACATGTAAAGCCTTTATTTTTTCCATTCATCACAATGCACTTTTTATTTCTGACCTTAGCCTCAAGATTGGTGCCAGACATGTTCTGTGATTTCTCCCCTTTTCCCCTCCAGATGTCCAAACGGATTCTTCGGACAGAGATGTTTGGAGAAACTGCCTTTGCGATTGTACATGCCAGATCCTAAGCAAAGTATGTTTGAAGACAAAAAACGCACCACACTACTTAAAACCTCCTGGGCACAGCGGTGGATGTAGAGTGGTCTAGTCAGGGATGGCTCTTGGTGTCAGCTTTGGGCTAGGGCTTAGGGATGCAGGTAAGGGTGAAGGCTGAAAGCAGACAGATAGGAGTCGTGGAAGGGATCAGAAGGGGCCTCAGTTTGGTCTGTTTGGGTGTCATTTTGCTATCTTGTTTCTCTCTTTCTGGTTTTCTTTCTTCCGGTAGGTGTCCGATCGAATTCACAGGAGACCGGTGTCAGCATTTCGCAATGGTCAGCTTCTCCAGTATGTCTCTTTCTACTTCTCTCTCTCCCTGGTTATTGTAGCTCTGTGTCGTGTCCTTAAAGCAGGTTCTTCTGTTCTCCAAGAGCCCTCTTCCTGTCTTGTGCGGTCCCAGCTCTGCTTGGCCGAAAGAGGAGCTGTGATCGTGTCCAAGAGGAGAATCGGGGCTCTTGTTATCTCCCCATTTGTTACAATGGGTTCTGCTTTCATTTCTGATTGAACTTAATGTTGCTTGTTCTTTTCATGCAAAATGCAAATAAGGCACAAGGTTATGTGGTGTGCTGTGTGAGAACAGTCTGTGTGATAAGCTGTATCTGCTAGCATTACTGTCTCAAGATGGACTATGTTGTGCAGTGCAAGAGATGTACGTTTTCCCATGACTCTTGCGAGGGGTGTGTGAGTCTCTCTGTACCATCTGAGGAAATCACAGCGAGGGCTGTAATGACATTTCCCTGAGGTGAGGTTGCGTTTCTGTTTCCAGAAGTTAAACCAAGCACCAGTTGCTGTTCAGGTGAGATGGTTGGGGGCTGGCTCGGAGTCAGATCCTGGAGCACGCCCAGAGTGCTGTACGGGGCACACGTGGACACCTGGAGCCCCGGAGGTCACGCTGGTGGCTGCCACTGTCTCAGGGCTTCCCACGCCTCAGTGCCACGCAGGATACAGGCTAAATCTGCTGACTGGGCATCTCGGACTATACCCCTCCCAGATGCAGAGATGTTCCTGTCTCTCCTAGGGCGGTTGGACAGCCTTGCATATGGGGTTGTGTCTAACTACAGTGGCCGATCCTTTTAACCTAGTGTTCAGTGGGTGTAAATACCCCAGAGCCCTTGCACTTGGTGCTTCCCGGTGTCTAGCTTCCAGTTCCTACAGGCGCTAGGTCTCCAGAGATGCCTCACTCTGGACCTCATTAGCTCGTTTTGTTCAAGGCAGATAATTTTTCCGTGTCCATACTCAATGTCCCAGCATCAGTGGGATCCTGGTCTGGGTAAGGACTGACCTGGAAGGAGGCGCAGTTAACAGCGCAGGACATCGGCCACGGTGACCCTCTGACCATCCTGCCTCCATGCTGGCCGTTTGGACCACCACAAATGGTAGTTTTAATTTAAAAAGAGGCTCTTTAAAAAGACCCACAGGAGAGGCTTTAATTAGTGGGAACCAGAGGAGAAATGCCTCTCCATGATGACTCTGATTGCCAGTACCCCCTCTCCCGCCACTCTGTAAGAAATCCTGCAGTCCTCATCCCAAACTGGCAATAGCAGGAGTCTCCTTAGCACGTGCTAATAGCTGGCAAGTGCTCGCGTTAGACTCCCTTCTACAGAGTATACAGACAAGATGCAAATGGGCTTTGTGAGGCCCCTGGGACAGCTTGATGTTTTTACATTGCCTTTTGTTCCAAATTGGCTTCCAAAGTTGAAACCTCCATTGATTTATTCTTTCAGACTAACACATCCAAGTAAGCTCTTTTTAAAATGACAAAACAAAATGTTCTGTTTTGATCTTTAACGTGATGCAAAAGGCTTTCCTTTCCACTTTTAAGCCCATGGTGTCAGGGACCCCGGCTGCAGACAGCAGTGGGATGCTCGCCTGATGAAGCTGATTTGTAGCATGTTTCACGAGGTGGTGTCCAACAGGCTTAAACATTATTGCTACCATGCTGCAAAACCAAAACAGGGGTAAAAATTAGTTTTATGTCAGGAAAATGCCTTTTCAGAACATTAATGGCAAGAGTAAACAGCACCTGGTTTTTTACCCAGCCTGCAGAATCCAGCTTTTTATGAGAATGAGATTTGTTTAAATTTTATTCATGTCTTAGAACAATGCCAACTTTAAAACCGACACATGTACATTTCCTTACCTCAATTCTGCTTTAACCACGTGATAGTAAGGTTAACAATCCAGGTTACCTGTCTGAACTTGGATAAAAATCATCTAAGATGATGATTCATATGTGTTTATAGCTGTTTTCACTTTCAGGTCACAGTTGGGTAATATACAAAGCAGCAACACTGCAGAAAAGCATGCACTCAACTTGCTGTTCTTATGTATAGGAAAGGCATTTCACTTGAGCCTGGACTGTGCAAATGCTTACTTTCTACTTTAATCAATAATTAGGGCACCGTAGAAGTTGCTGTTGCTCTTTAATTCACTCAGTGCTTCATCCCATATGGGTTCTGACAGGTCAAAAGCTGAAACAGATTAAATGAGATTCAGGCATTTCCACTGGAAATAAAATAGCTCTGTCCTGATTCACGTTTTGATAACATTGCCAGCACCTGACAGATACTTAAATAGTAAATAATGACACCTACACTGATGTTGTTTTAATTGCATTTGAGGTATTTCAGGTTTTCAGGCCTAGATAGAAGCCTTCTGATTCTTTAACATAAATATTAAATATTACAATATGACTTTTCGTAGGTATATCCCAGGGCTGAGCAAAAGTCTCTGTAGAGTGAACTGCATTTAAGATGCTGTTCTGAAAAGATATGGCAGATACTTTGCTGAATTTGGGCCAGAGATGGAGGTAGTGCAGCATCCCAGCATCATGCTAGATGTTGTGTTTCTTCCTTCTGGGAGCAGCTTCCTATCTCACTGGTTTAAACCCTTATTCAGATTTTGCTTAGGTAAAACTGCCCATGTTCTCTAGGAGTTCAGTCTATCTTTGTCTATTTGACAGGTAGCTCTGGAGGTTTGTTTTAATCTGATTGTCCGAAATACCTGCTAGAGCACTGCAATTATGCAGATGAAAATCAGATGTATTTAGGTAGGTTTTCTTGCATGTGATATTTCTCTATGTTGCTGTTACAACCATATGACCAAGTGCCTACTGCCAGACATTCTGGGTATATACCCTACTGCTTGAAAATGAAGAGGAAATGTTAAAGATGGAGGTTTTTTCTATGTCGTATATGCTAATTTCTAACAGATTGGTACAGAGGAACTCACTAGGAATTATATTATTGGGCTAGCTCGGAGACCTCCCAGTCTGTCCCGGCTCAGCCCTTATTTGGATGAATAGCATTTGCTTTTGGTAGGAATTTGCAATAGCAGAATTGAAGCAAGTATCTCAGCGTTGGTTCCCATCTGCTTATAAGGAGTTTACATTTTATTTTGCTTGCATTGTAATGCAAATGTAATGGGAAATGTGTTGAGATACTGGAGAAAAAAAGCAAAGCACGCTAAAACAGCTACGTATCTGAGAAAATGGATGCATAGTGCAAACAGACAGCATTGCTCTGGCCTAGCAAGATGCCACTTCTGAGCAGAACTGTGGTACCTGACTGTGTCAGCTCTCCAAGCCTGCCTTTACGCTAAGCCTGCATTAGTCTAAGCCACCCCGATGGTCTGTTTTCTAGCAAGGCTCATACCGTAAGGAGATCTAAGGAAACGTGTTTATTTTGGGCAGCAGTGGCTAGGTATGTGTAGACAGTTGGCTACCATCAGTCAGCAGACGGACAATAACCTGCTGAGCGGCAGCAACACAGATGAGGGCCTTTGAGACATTGACACGTAGTAATCCCACATCCAGTAAGTATGGGCAAAGTCTCACAGGGAAACTTAAAAGCTTTATCCTGTTTATCATAGGTCAGTTTTAGGACAGTATGACAGATGGCTTTCCCACATTCATCAAATAGAAAATCTACTAGAAGGAAGGAAGGAGAGATGTCAGAGCAAACAACTGCACATTCACTGCGATTAAAATAGTTGAAAGGTACACATCTGAGAATAAAAAGATGCCCTGACTTGAGATGTGCTGACTTAAGCCTGGTTAGACCCCTTTTGTCTGTATGAAATTTTACTGATCTCAGTTGATCTCTGTGCATGCTCCTCCATCCACGCATAAGGAATTGGCTGATGAATCAAGGTTAGAAGATCATGTTGTCTAGGCTTTAACTAACCTGTAAGAGGAAAGCCTTAAAGACACTGTACAATATAACTGAAGGACATTAAAGAAACACTTAAAGCAGTTTTGATTTAGACTGAAGGAGAATTAATGGCAGTGAACAGAGGGTACGGTGATTGCCTGCAGTTACTATATAAAACAGAGGAATGCCTTGGTAGATGAGAATACAGAGAATTATTTCCATGGGTGATGAGTC
Organism: Fulmarus glacialis; assembly: GCF_000690835.1. Taxonomy (NCBI): domain Eukaryota; kingdom Metazoa; phylum Chordata; class Aves; order Procellariiformes; family Procellariidae; genus Fulmarus; species Fulmarus glacialis. Next base: position 19,057 of record NW_009191422.1, on the reverse strand, counting down.
ATTAAATAATCTTTCTAAAATGTTTTTCACATCAAGGTCTTCATATTTCTATGTCTCCATAGGATTATAGTTGCAGATATAATTAATATATATACTGCATTGTACATGTGATGGTAAAGTCATATTGTTTGCTAGTTTCAGGAGTTAGATCTTGCAGTTATGATGTAACTCTGATGAAACCAGAGGGATGGGAGATCCTAACTCCAAAATGTGACCTAAAGCAGGAATCCTCCCTGACCCTGGCCACGGGGAATGCAATGTGCAGGCAAGGAGTAACTAGCTGTACTGGCAGTCTCAGTTCACGTCATGAACTCGTCTTCTGACCCCGGTTCTCCCTGCCTCCCTCTTTGCAGCAACAGTGCAGCCAGATGCTCATTATATTTTCAGTGGGCTTTTAGACATCTGTATTAGAGGTTTGAGTCCAAATTCATCCCCCAGGCTCCCTTCATAGTCACTGCAGAGGGTTCGGCACCCGAGGATGAGCATTTGGCTAATTGAACTCCATTGCTGCCATCAGGATGAGATGTCTCATCCTCCAGAGGTGCTGAGGGTGATGAGTACACACTCATAGCTGTCAGATGTCTCTCCCGGAGCCCTGGTACAGGTACCAGCAGAGTCACAGATCACAGGTGTCTCTGTCTGGCTTCCATGCACTAGTGAGAACAGAAGTTTAACACATCAAACTGTTGATCCACAGCCTGAATGAATCCATAGCATTAGTACCCAGGGACCATTTTGCCTTTGCAGTCAGATCTTCATCTCTGCTGGCACACGTGGGTGAAAAGTTCAGCATCTTGCTGAACACAAAAGACTCAGGAAGTCTTTCTAATGTGAGAGGTTCTAGTGGGTACTGGAGACTGACCCAATTGATAGCTGTCTACTGCGTCCAGCTTCATAGGCACAACTATGTCTTGCAGCTCTTTCCAGAAGACAGAAGCATGTCCAAAATCATCCTTTCTTTTAAGAAACTTTTTTTTTAAAGCTGTGCTGGCACCTGTATTTCATAGCTGACTGTTCTACATCAGATCAAGATCTAGCTCTATCTTCTCTCTCCTACAAGAAACTTTAGAAGTCTTTGTAAAACCCTGCTGGAAGTTTACTAATAAATTGCCAGGCTTTGGGCTGGCTGGTGGTGAAGGTTTTGTAAAACACATTGGCAACTATTTCACTCCTGGTGGGCCAAGATACTGAAAGTTAAACATCGTGAGCAGGAACATTTATACCTTCCTAAGTCTGCACATTTGGATTCTTTCCACTTGCAATTCATGGAAGAATATAGAAATTTGGGGTGAAGTTTTATGCTTATGCTTGTCTCTTGCCCGTGGAATCTGAAGTTTCATCTTAACTTTGCTATTTATTCATCTTCTAAAATAGTTGTCACTGATCTGGAGGACAAATGTCATACCATTCATCTTCTAGTTTAGTGAAACATTTTCATTTTCTACTTTGTGACCTAATTAAAGTTGAAGTCTGTAGCCTGCCTGTAAACATCCTGGAATAGAGCTGACATTCATATACAAGGTAATCTAGCATATTCTCCATTTTTACCCCATATTTCATTCTTGGTTTCTTTACAAATTGAATTTTAATTCATAGTTGGAGTCTTCCTACTGGTCTGCTTTGGAAGCACAGAGCAGTATTTTCTGCTATCCATTGGGAGAGCTGGCTTTCTCTTCAACTTTGGGCTCCCTAAAAGTCTGTTATTCAGGCATCAAATCCCTTTTCTGAAGGGGAGAAAGACAGCTACTCCTGTTGCATGGTACTCAGTGTAGTCATCTGGAAACATGGAAGAGAAGAGCTTGAGCTGAGAAATCAGTCTTGCAGTCGCAGACTACCTGGTCAATTCTGCTTGCAGTGGACGCTGATATGAAAGCATATCCTGAGTTCCCAGCTTGATATGTCTCCCAGGACTCCCTAACTGTCGCCATCAAAAGCTTAGTGTGATGGGTCTGGCTCCTGGTTGATTTGCTATGTGGCAGGACATCTCCCTTGCATAGGCATTACAGATTCTTTCCAACAACAGATGATGAACACGGGTACTTCCGAGATGAGAACCACCATCTGTTCTTGAGCATCCACCGCACCGACACTAGGTGTGATCTGTGTAATGATCTCAGCAGCATGATTCCTGCCCTATCACAACACATTTCATGTCGATCAATGTCTGGGTCTTCCCATCAGTCCTTCTTTCGAAAGAAATTGTTTTCGTAGAGCCTTTCCAGCCAGAAAAGCATAAATTGTTTCTACCTGCAGTGTCTCTATCAGGGTCTCTGGACTGGAAACAGAATCGCATGTTCCCACAGTGGCACACAAACTGCTCCCAACGCTGCCGACTAGGCCCTCGTGGAAGCAGAGCAGTGTAGGTTTATCAGGTGAGAGGCTTCTTATTTTTCTGAGGGATGGTCCCATTCACTCCGAAGTCACCAGGCTGCAGCCGGAGGAGTGTTGGTCACTCTGACATGTAAAAGTGACCCTTCTGACAGGTCGGTTTTGGACGCTTGCTCCTCACACTGAGGTGGAGTGTCCCTGTGAGCAGAGGGATAAATGTACCACTTCAAGCTCTTCTGGGAAGGACTAGATCTGAATTTCAGCTTCTCTGTTCACTTCACTTCAACTCACTTATTCAGCAGTAGTTTCCTACCTCTTGATTGCGATATGAAAATGATAAGCGGGAGAATACTTTTTTTTACCTACCTTTCTGTTTCCTCCTCCACCTCTTACTCATCTGAACATTAAAACAATATTTAGCAGCATTTTGAATTCCACAAACATTCTGCAGCTTCCTTCCAATGACACAATAACTGCTGACCACTTAATTACAGGGTGATGACTACGCTGTGGTGTGGCTGGGTAATTACAGGGCGTTTGTGGTTTATCATAACAGGGTTATTCCTCTCCCCTGGACGGCAGTACAGGTTACCCTTTGGGATCTCCTAAAGTTAATTGCATGCTAATCCACAGCAGCTTGCTCATACTCTATTGTTATGTATCTGGACTCTTGAGGCCCACCAAATTATTTTTATTGATACAGTACTGGACAAGCTAAATGGCTGTGCAATTTATGGGAAGTTTGCAGACTTTCTGTACTTGGAGATCCCACTTATTGCCCAGCCCTTAACACGAGCACAGTGGCCTCTGTCCCCAGCATCACAGGACTGTCTTGCATTGCTCCCTGTACCCCCGGGAGCAATGGGGGGTACATTGCACCCTGGTGCTGCAAGTATTACTCTTGTCAGTACAATTTATTAACAATAGCCTGTCTTGCTGGTCCTCAGATGTTAATTCTCCACTTTGTTTCATGCCTTGGAGCATGCTCTGTGACTCATATAGCCCTCTGGGGGACCCAAGCGTTTTTGGGGGGAATAATGCATGCAGTAACTAAACATCTTAATGACGTTCTTGGGCAACCCGAAGTCCACATGAGCACAGGCCCAGTTTTCACAGCTGTTTGCTAAGGCTTTTATCCTTCTTAATCATCTTACAAATCTACAGTTCAGTGAGAGCCATCTTGTCTTGAGGTGTTACTCCTATAAGGATATTTTAGATAAAATGGTTTTGTCTGTTCGTCTTTTAAAACAGGTAAAATACATTATAGAGAAAAACATACTCACAAAGTCACTGTGCATCAAGTAAGCGTAGGACTTTGTCTTCTGTCTGATAATGAGAAAAAAATCCACCACAAAATTTGTGAGTGTGTCTACAGAGTACCCACCCTACGGGTAGCATCTAAATCCAACTGAATTTTTTCTTTCATTCCACTTCAGCTGAATGTCAACCTCTGGGGACTTGAGTGTAAGGTCCATGCATCACTTAACTCTTCAGGAAGCCCTGCTTTGAACAGCTGAGTGGTACCGATCTGGGTGATGGGATCCAACCTGAATCCCACGCAGATGTGCTGCAGCTGAGACAAAGACTGTGAAAATGAAACATTTTTGTCATCTCTTTCAAATTTTTCCCTTTTTTCCCTTCCTCAACTCTCCCATGCTCACTGCCTTTCTGTGTTGGACAGCCTTCTGTATACACATGGTAGTTAGGTATTTGAACATCTCCCAACTACTGGCCCAGTCTCCTTTGGGATCAACAAGAAGAGCCTACCTTAGCTTTTAGGTACAAGAAATAACGTAAATACTGCAAAGTAATGCATTAAAGAGGCCAGTAAATACTGTTTCCTTAACACTGATGGCTGCATTAGGAAGAATGGGTTCTATCTTAACATTTTCAGAAAGGGTCAGCAGGCATATTTGGAATGAGATTTTCCAAAAAACATGTCCCCACTTCGAATAGTTTGGGGAGTCTCACAGCAGTTCAGGGTGCTCAGCCCTAGCTCCTTGCCATGACCAGGGAGCATGTGTGGAGTTCAGACAAAAGGTTGATAATGTGAGAAAAATAATACGCCCTCAAATTTCCTCAGCCTAGAGCTACCATCTCAGTGCTGTCTCACTGTAATTTATTTGCGTGGTAGCCTCTGGATATATTGCTTCCAATGGAGCTTGTCCCATGGGAGTTGGAGAGTAGTGCTGCACTCTGTCAGCACTCCTGGCATGTATCAGTTTGCCTCTACACATGGGATTCATCCATTTAATTTTAGCTATCCCAAAGGCTCCCTCTGCCACAAGCCTGGGATACAACACACCTCCCCATTGCAACCACCTCTGTCGGCGTGGAGTGAATCACCGTCTGGAGGAGCTGGAGGACTTACCTGGACCTCATACTTCCCTCTGTATGGTTAATGGCCACAGAGGGGACTGTTGCCCAAAGGTTTCTAGCCGTCCCCAGCAGCCAAGTCTGCCAGACTGCCAGTCTAACTGGGAGGGTGAGTAAAATGCAGGTTGACTGGATTGTTGCAAGACACAGTGCAGGTGCTACGCATCATGCTGAGCGTCTTCTCCGCCTAGCAGCAAATATAACCCAAAGCTTTTACTTTTCCTGATCAACCTCTTAAAAAAGCAAAGGAGACTTCTTTCAAACATGGTACACAGTCAGAAATATCTTTTCTCCAGACTAAAATAAATTGTTGTCTCTAGGAGAAATTTTGGTTTCTCAAACATGTTTGCTACCAAGCAGTATATTGTTGATATAAAATAGGCATGCACTATGTGGTAAGCCATGTTTGTGAAGATGATACCCCTCTGCTGAATGCAAAATGATTACATTTTGAAGCAATGTTTTTCCCGGAGCTGGGATCATCTCTTTAGCCTCTGGATTGTAACATGTTGAGTCATTTTGAACAGTCTCTTCTTTAGAGAAGAGACAAAGCCTCCAAATCCCAGCCTACTCTTGAAGTGTCTCCTGCTTCACTGTCCCGGCACAGAAGGCAATACCTGCCCAGGCTGGGAGAAACTCCCGAGCAGGGAAGGGGAGAGTGGCTCCCTATTCAGTGTGTTCAGTTATGGTGATACAGTAGCGATGTCTGTAGCCTGAAATTATAATAGAGAAGTGTTGAGGAGCTGTGGATGTCAGATGCAGGAGCATAGGCTGGGGTAAGGCTTCCTCTATCTGCAAAGCTACCGGTGGGTTTGTAGGCATAGGCACGTACATTCCAGCTGCTGCATGGTTGCATGGTTTCTCTCCCGTTCAGGGAACCTGCAGCTAAGATCCAATGAACCAGCTGGCTGTGTCTGCTCCATGGGGTTGGGGAACCAAAAGAAACTACAGTTCTGATGTGAGAGGGACAGTGGGAAGGCTAAAGTTCCTCAGGTCCTGCCCACCACCTCTGTTTGCACGGGCATTTCTGAGTTTGCAAAAAAACATGAAAATGTTTTGAATTGCATCCATTTGTAGCTGTAGATGTTGCAGCAAATCCTGGACGGGGAGGAAATGTGGCGATATAGGCAGTATGCAGCTATCAAATGGATCAATAGCTTAGATATATAGATGAAATTTAATGTATCTCTACACGCATTTGTCATAGTGTCAGGTGAAACAGTGTGTGTAATGATAGCATGCCTTAGGAAAAGGTCAAGGCTAGATGTGATAACCAAGAGGTTTAGGATTAATGTATTCTGTCCAGTTCTCTGCTGCCCACCACATTGTGTCCATGTCACTGCAACTTGTACAAAATGACTGCGAAACGCATGGTAGAGTTTGCCGTTCCTTTTGCACAAATGTGAGATGTGAAGCAGAGAGCAGCCAGGTTTTGTGGCCCTTAAATTATGCAAAATCTAAGAAACCCAACCCCACCCAACTTCCACCCCCCCAAAAAACCTCCCAAACATCAGCATTGATTTGAAGAGAAGAACCTGCTTTAGAAAACGTGTTTACATGTTCCATAACAATTAGTGCTAATTTCCCCCCACCTAAATTTTGAACAGCATTGCAAAAGAGAGCCAATATTTCTGTGCAGCAAAGAGCCGTTTCTACGGAAAATATAGTAAATAAATCTGGACATCTCCAAGCTGCAAATAATCTTATGTATGGTGGTTGGGAACAGCAGAGCTCACTTTTGTGTACAATGATAAGTATGGAGAACTTTAATGTTTATGTAAGAAAAACTGTCTTTAGGTGAGGCCTGTACCAGGAAAATTACTAAAATTCAGGATACCTGTTTTGGATAACTGCATTGCTGATTCATTAGATAACCTACTTTGCTTAGCACTCTCTCTGCAAGACGAACTGCAATCTTACTTGAAATGAATATGACTCTGAAAGCAGATGCTCCAATTTGTGCTTTTTTCAGCATGCTGCTTGTTTCTAAAACAATGCAGAACCACAGCAGAAGTGAAATTTGGAAGAACACAGACTTGAGGGAAACTTTCAGTGCAATTTGCACTCTTAGATCTGCAAGGGATTCATTGCCCTGCCTGGGCAGCTAATCACTTGCAGCATCAGTGGTTCAGCTGCAGATCTGTACCGCCGAGAACAGTGCTCGCACAACTGACACGCCATCAGGCGATTTACAGGCCATGCTGCCAGATGACGCTGTGCGTCCGAGACCAGACTTGAGGTCGCGGGCAGCAGAATCGTGCTGGCAGGCCTCGGGGCCCTGCGCAAGTGCCCGCACCTCTGTCTGCCCAGCGCTCCCCTTCGGTGCACAGGCCCCCGGGCAGAGAGGGGCGTGGGAAACCATGCAGGGCATATGTCGCCTGCAGAAGGTGGATGAATGGTTTTTACGAGGTTCATGCAGTCGCTATGTGTTTTGACCTGTCAGGAGCTGTTTCAGAACAAGTGTACCTTTTCTTTTCTTTTTTTTTTTTTTTCTCCTGCCTAAACTGTGAATTCCATATCAGGTACTAACAACAAACATGGCTCATCTCAAAAGAATTCATAATTAACTAAACGAATTCATAATTAACTTCCACTGCAATTTGTTTGGGTCTTTCTTTACATAAGATATAAGCTCTGGTGGGAATTTGAAATGCTCTGAAGCATACACTGTCTTCTGTGTAACTGCTGCTGAGCCTACAGAAAAGCTAACCTGCTGTAACTGCACAGTGTGTGTGTTTGTATATTAGAGATCTCTGACAGACCTGTTTTTCTTTTTCTCTTTCTCTTCCTTGTCTTCTTTCTGCATTGGCAGAGCATCTTGGATTTGAATTAAAGGGTATGGAACAACCATTCATTTATTAATCAGAAGCCATTAAGAGCTGCCCACATTATATTTATGGCTTTAATGGGATGATTAAAAAATCAGCTGTTCTGTTCTCTTCCCTGGCACCAAGATAGATGTTTGGATTGAAAAAAAAAAAACCAAAACAAAGCAAAACACAAAATCTAAATGTAAACCTATAAAAATGCACGTGTATTTTTAGCAGCACTTTTTTCTTTGTTTCAAGCAGCAGCCTGGTGTGTGTGGCGTGACTGGGATGTTACAATTGCCATACGTCTCCTCATTCAGCATGCTTTTGTGTATTTAACTGAAAAGCTGGAGTTTGTGTCCATCCAAAAGGTTGCCGGCAGGCACCACTTGGGAAGGGGCAGACATTCCAGGAACGGGAAGGCAAGTTCTAGGAAGATCAGGGCTTTTATAGAAATTGCCATCCTAGACACACTAACCTCCACTGGATCCTACAAAGGGTTAGGATGAGCTTTGCCATTCCTCCTCCCAAAGGTTAGCGGTTTATTTTGATTCTTGACTGGGAGGAAATTGTTCCAAGAAAGGTGGCGAGTTAGTCTGGAAAACAGTGACCCAGGGAAGTCAGTAGTCTCCCATGAGAGTGAAGGGTGTAACGCTGAGCATCATGGTGGCAAGCTGAAGTTTGGAAAAACACTGCAGTAACTTAAATGCTTTTTAAAATATCCCCTTTGGGCAATTACCTGCTCCTGCCCAGTTGCTCATAATCATATTATTTTTCTTCCATTCTCCTCTCCTCAGTCTGTTTTTAGAAATATATCAAGTATCTTTTGAGAAAGCACCTGGGAAATCAAATCATTGAGGCTAGGTTTCCCTTGAGTGTACAGGCCAACCACAGGGAGGGCTTGGTCAGATGAGAGCAGAGAAATTTATCCTTATCACTTAGCTTAAAAACATTGACCCAGCAATGTCAGCCAGAGCACATCTTCACGTGAAGACACTTCAATTCCATTTGCTGGAGGTATGGGGACACCAATCTTTCACTTCTGGATCCTAAACTATCTTCTCGGGTCCCTGAGGTGGAGCGACATGCGCTAGCGCGGAGAAGCTGGAGAAACTTGTCTCCCCTGGTTTTTGCATGCCTGATCCACCGGGATTGGTGTGTATCCCCCAGCAGTTCTTCCCTGCTGCAGAAAACGTGTGCATTTTATGGTCAGGTGTTTCAGAGAAAGTGGTGCTGCTAATGCTAATACACTTAAATAAACTTTAAAATTGAGGATTTTTGACATCCCTTTTTTGTTGACCTTTCGTCCTTTTCCTCATCCGTTCTCAATGTCATCACAGAACCGCACACATCCTGTTCCCAGTCTGCAGTCGTCTCTTCTCTGTCATTCGTCTTTCACTTTCATGCGTTGCTGTGACACCCATGGCTGGACTGTGATCCTGTCGGCATTATGTGGCACCACATGGTTTGTTCATAGTGTTTGCTGCTGTAGAGTGACGATGCTGCTGATGAAGACGTGGTGTTTGTAGAGCATAGAGACACAAATGGACAAGTCCTGCTCTAGGATCTTACCTTCTCAAATACAAAATTGTAGTGTGCATTCTCTTATTTTCTTTCTGTCACTGTTGAGATGGTTTTGTGCAACATGAAGATACTGTGTTGTTGTCAAGCATTAACTCTAATGAGATGTTAGGAGCCAAGCAAAATTACTATCAGCAGGTCATTTAATTTTTAGTTTTGCAGCAGTGACGCACAGCCTCACACTTCACTGCTTCACACGGTGGGGCTGTCAGCTCAAGACAGAGAGGCTACATCTGCATTTCTGATGAACTGAAACATTCCCCATGGAGTTGAGGTGCAGGTTCAGGACAGTCAGACATGCCAGAGTCAGGGTCCCATACTGACATGATCACCAGAACAGAGGCTGTGATTTGAGCCTTGGGCAAAAATTTTGTCGTAGGTAATAGGTTAAAAAAAAAAAAAAAAAAGCCATAGTTTTGATGGCTTTGCTCTTTCTCCCTCTTCCATGATTCAAAGGGAATGATTTATGCTTGGGAAAAAAGTCTTTGTAGCAAAAACCAAAACATAGCTGGTGAAGAATTTTTGAAAAAATTGGCTTGATGGATGGGTCCATGGTGAAAATTGACCTCCTGCCCGGCCTTTTTTTTTGGTAAAAGTATTTTTTGCTGGGTAGAAGCAAAATTCTTGCCTTGTGCCATCCGTAACCAGGACATGATCCTAGCTGGTTTTCCTGATTCTGATAAAATCTCTGAAACTCCTGTCTGAAGGAAAGAGCTGTACAGCTGGAATCCAGGTCCCAGAGCAGGAAAACTTGTCTGCCATGGTTGCTGATGCTTGGAATAGGGCATCCGTGCAAGGGAAACACGTCACTGAAGGAGGTGTTTCACCCCAGAGTTCTTTCCTCATGCTAGCTCCACCTGGTTCCTTGTAGTAAAACACAAGGAGTATAAGGTGAGGTAGCAGGTCCCAGGCCGTACCGGCTCTGGCTCTGAGGAGGTGCAGCTGGCTGGTGAAGCTGCTGCGCGCAGTAACTGTCAGCCCCAGTGAGACCCATGACCTGTCGCTCCCGGTCCACACCACTGTGGAGATGGAGTCTGGGAGAGTCTCAGCTGCCCGCCTCTCTAGTGAATGGTGGGACATTGCCTTCCTGGCAACTCCACCGGCACCCTGAGCACCTCATGAATCCAAAGGCCAGCGTGCAAACAAAACGGATGGAAATGTATTTCTTTAAACTCTAGCTTTGCAGCACAGGCACTAAGCAAGCACTGCTGATTATCTTTTGCATCTTCATGCCAGGGCTGTCATTCTCAGACCTCGTTTAGTAAATCTTTCTTCATTCCTATTTTAAGAGTTAGAAAGAGATAAAAGTTTTTCCTAGCACTTTTTTTTTTCTTCCAAAAATGCTTTTTCCTTCCTAAAAGGGCAAGCTGAAATTGGTCTAAATATTCAGTTATCCAGAATGTGTCATTGCTTCCCCCTTGCTTTTTTGCTGAAGTCTAATCCCAGGGGTTTCTGGGACCAGACCTGTTTCTTTTCTGGTTTTGTATTTTGTTGTTTGGTAGCACTGGGGATATCATATAGTCCATTCAAGGTATTTAGTGTTGCATGGTGAACCATGCCAAGCACAGCAACCATGGCATGAGTTTTATTGCCTAATCTGTAAGAAAAAGTATTTCAATGAATATTAAAGAAGGCACAAACCCCAATAACTTTAACGGTAACACATAGTATGAGGGCATGAGGACATCATTCATAGATGCTGAACTGAAATGCTCACGGCAGCTGTAACTGAGTCCTTCTCTCAGTCATCCAGCTGGAGAACCAAATTGCCTCTGCTGATCTCAGTGGAGATTGCTGGATGTCGTGGAGAAGAGCATCTGCTCTGGTGTAGCCACAGAGGAAGAGGTGTCCTTGCCATGCGATTGCTGCCTAGGTGTAGTTCAGTTACACTGCAAGCGACATCCTAGCATTTCCTTGGAGCTTTGATTAATGCGAATGAATTACCTCACTTCCAGCATGGTCTGGGTTTTGATGCAAGTGACTGACTTTTCTGGTTTGAAAGGTGGTCCATGACAAATGGTGATATTTGAGAGAAGCAGCAGCATGCTGCTTGAATTTTGTGTGTGCATCTGAGTTACCTGGTGCAATGGAATTAATCGCTTCCTAGGGTTTCATTAAAAATCCATGTGTAATTCATTACTGTATTTTAATTACTCCACTTCCTTTTCTTTGTCTAATTCGCTATCACTTTCCATCCTCATTCTGCTTTTTGACTGTTTTAGGATGTCCCTTTCAGCACCTACATGCTTTGGGGCCTGTTGCTCGGTGGTTTCTAGCATGCTGCCGAGCTCCAGGGCATGCAGCCGCTGCAAGGAAAAGGCATTCAGAGTCCGTCAGAGCAGAGAGCCTGTGATGAGAGCATCACAGGGCATGCGTGTACATCACAGGGCATGGTGGTGAGTGGGGGTTGCTTGGGGACTTCCTTGGTAGGCTACTAAGTTACCGAGAAGGGGGGATCTGCTGGAAGGGAGAAGAGAGTCGTCGGGCTTTTTGAGATTAGTCACCGAGTTACGCTGCGGGAAAAGAAGAGAAGGCGAGAAGCGTGTTTGAGCGCAGAAGGGGTGAGCTACTGAGCGAGAGAGGGCAGAGGAGCAGAGAGACAAAAGGAGTGAAGGTCTCTTGAGGGGTGAGCAAGGTTGGGCCAGCTGGTCTCAGGTGTGGGGCAGCTATTAGAGACGGGCAGTGGATTGGTAGGAGGTCTGACCGAGCCCTGTTCTCCTTCTTACCCACACGCAGTGCTGGTTCCTGTGCAGCCAGACGCATCCCTGGTGCTGGAGCCCATTTGTAACTGGTGTCTTTCCCTCCATTTGCAGAAGCGGAAGAGCTCTACCAGAAGAGAGTTTTAACCATCACGGGAATCTGTGTTGCCTTGCTTGTGGTGGGCATCGTCTGTGTGGTAGCTTACTGTAAAACCAAGTGAGTATGGGTGGTTAACAGACAATAACTGGCCAGAGGTTACTGAGTGGTAGTGTTCATGCTTCACGCTTTCATGCTCTTCACCCAAATGCTATTTTAAGGAGATGCTCTGCTGTGGTATTCCCAGGAAGGTCTCATCAAGAAGGCCAGTGAAGCCATCTACCAGGCTTTGCCTGAGCAGGATGTTTTCCTGAGACGATTTGCTTATCCCCTGAATCAGCATCATTTCACCCAGCCAGGTGGTGCTGTGTTACTGGGAAAAGCTGGCCCCCAAGCCAGCAGCTCATCTCCTGACGGCAGAAGCACACTGAACTGTTGTGCAGGAGCTGTAGGCTCAGCTATGTGCATTTCAGGGACTTTCACAGCAACCTTGATGCAACAAGAGGCTTGGGGACTTCTTTTACGGCCAGCCTTCCCTGCCTGGGCAGCACCTTTTTCCCTACTTAGCCTGCACCTCACCTCAGTTTAGGGTGCCCCTGGGACATGGGGGGTCTTGTGGAGTGGATGCGCTGCCAGGGGAATGGGTAGGCTTTGCCACTTTGTGCTTAATGCAGGACAGGTCAAGTGCCTTGCCACCAAGGCCAAGCCAGGACCTGCTTCCCCTTTTCCTTCTCCCCGCTTTTCTCCTCCGCTCCCAGTGCCACGGTGCCCCTGGCTCCACTGCATTGTGCTGGGCCTTGTCTTGCAAAAGGGGACCCTGGACCCAGCTTCCCAAATTGCCCATGATGAGAAATGTTCACCTTTTTTTGAAAAAGCAGCAGAAGGTGGCAAATATTGAATGCCTTGTTTCTTCCTGTTTGCAGCTTTCCACAAACACCATTGAAACAGCAAGTGTGTCCGAGACTTGCCTTCACTATCGTCTGCATCACCCAGGTTTCTCTGGGGGCAGACAGCCCCATGAGATAAGTCTTCCTAACAGATTTTTTCCTTTCTGTTTTAAAGGAAACAAAGAAAACAAATGCATAATCATTTACGGCAGAACATGTGCCCTGCCCATCAGAACAGGAGCCTTGCGAATGGGCCAAGCCATCCACGTTTGGATCCTGAGGAAATCCAAATGGCCGATGTAAGACCTTTTGTCTCCATCTCCTTGCGTGTTACTGAGTGCCTATTTTCTGCCAGGGATTTGACGTGGATGTGTATGCTTACACACCTGTGTGCATGTGCGTGAGGAGCAAAACACTAAAAATTTGAACAAAAAGATGAGATTCTGCATAGAAACGTTTCCAAAACCAACATCTGAAGGGAAATGTGATTTTACTTTGAAGCACAGGATGAGATTAGAGCACTTGGGACAGGTTTGTTTTGATGAATCAAGTGTGATCCTGTTTTCCTCTGAGAGATGTTCCCGATGTTTCCTGTTTATTAAGCTATACCGTCAAGCCCCACTTTGCAGCATGACAAATGCGGTCAGCACGGCGGTGGCCGGAGCCGCCGCAATGACCATGTCATGCTGAAGCATGTCGTGGTGATCTGGTTGGCACCGTGTTAGCCCACTTGCCCGTACCAAGAGTTGCATCCTGGGCCAGGTGGAATGTCCTGGTGAGGTACCAGTGTCATGCCAGTAAGAACGATCTAAGAATTTAGGACCGGGTCCAGACGGGCGTTTCAGCCACTCTCGTGACTTCAGTCACATGAGATTCCCATCAAACTCCGTGAACTCAATAGGACTGTCAACGTGCTTAAGTGCCTTGCTGGACAAAGGCATTGAAAGGGGTCAGAAAAAGGGAGGGGGGAGGTAGAGCCAAACGAAAAGAAGCCCTGATGGAAATGAGTACAATGAATCAGTTACAAGCTCTGCTGGTCACCCTTTGGATGTTAAAATTTAGCTAGGTTGAATCCCAGCCATGAAGGAAGAGGGAAAGGGAATTTCTAAGAACCACACCCCTCTGGCCCCAAAGTACTGACTCCCCCAGAGAGCTTAGTGTCCCTGTGAAAAGCAGTGCTTCTTGTTAGATGAAGGAATACCTCAGCATAAATATTTGGATTAGACCTGGTGTTTCTGTAGGATGCGTATCTCTGGCAGATCTCATGTGGTTGTCTTTTTGCTGGTACTGTCGGGTGTATAACCTCCTGTGAGCAGAGATGTTTTTTCTGCTCAGTAGCTACACATGGTACCACTGTCCTCTGGGGAACCCTTGGATCTTCATACCCTTCTGCAGTCCCCGTGCCACGGCCCTTTTCCAGTGTTCAGGGGCAGAGAAGAGCCTCCAGCCTCCTTGTCTCTTTCCGTGGGGTGTGGAGATGCTGGGTTCACTCAGTCCTCATCCGATTTCACCAGAAATAATCAAGCCAGCTGAATTTAGCCGTGGCAGCGTTGGCAAGCTGGTGGCTGATCTGATTCTTCATATTTTACAGTATATTTCTAAGAATGTTTCTGCCACCGAGCATGTGATCCGAAGGGAAACGGAAACAACCTTTTCGGGAAGTCACTCCTGCTCCCCGTCTCATCACTGCTCCACAGCCACTCCAACGTCCAGCCAGAGGTGATGTATACCATTTTCCCCTGAACTTTCTCTTGCTGTTTGCCTTAGGATGCTGTGAGATTCAAAGCCAGTAAAAGGTTTTCCTTTCACCTCCCTTTCTGTTTTTACATGATTTTTGGCACTACACTGGCATACTGGCCGTGTCGACACTGCGAGTCTTTGCTGGCACAGCTAGTTAGTGAGAGGTGTGGAAAAGTGTGATCCTTGACCTGCAGCGAGGTGCCAGCAGAAACCTGCAGCGCTGACATAGCTGGAAACTGGGAGGAAATGAAGTTGTGCTTTCATGCTTTGCACAGACACACAGGGGAGGATGCGTCTAGGAAAGGTTTTGCAAGTTGTGTTTGCAACAACACTGGAGACCTGCAATAATTCATTAAGCGCACACAGGTTATTCGTTTCATGCTTGATATATTTAGAATGTATTTGCCTTGTGGAAGGCAAAATACACAAAATATCACAAAATGTTTTGGCCAGTTCCTCAAAGTTAGGGTTTGACTTGGGAGTCACAGTTTTTCACCAGAAAAAACACTCCTGTGCAATTTATCACAGTCCAGAAAGTTGTGTTAGAATCCCAGCCTCTGAGGTGGTGGCACCTCTTTCACTGGAAGTCTTTCTGAAGCTCTCAGGAAAACTGGGGCTAGCAGGAAAGTACCAATAATTCTTGCTACACAGGATGAGGCATAATTTTTTTTACATTTCAAAATAGCCATTGGGGGGAAGAGCAGCATGGCTCAGAAGCCGAAGTTCTCACAGTTTTTGAAAGCATTTAAATTGCAGATGGAGCTTCCCTCTTTTTATGATGTCCAGAAAAGTCCTTCAGATGCTCTAGAGAAAGTCCTGCTGTTTTGAGTTAGGATGTTCAGGTTCTTCCTCTTATATAGCTCTTGTGCTTCTTCCAGTAAGGGACAGTGTTTCCCTAGGAGAGCACTTACCTTTGAAAAGTGACTGCGAGGTGCAGGGGGGCCATATCTACAGCCTGTCAATGATGCAGAGATCACATTGCGTTGACTTTGTAAAGCAAAAGATGTCCTGGCTTATTTACTTCATTAGCCTGATGTGTTTGTCTCCATTTGCCCAGGAAGCAATTAATCCTTCCAGCTAAAGCTCAAAGATGGTTCCTGGCAAGTTTCTTCAGGGTTCAGGCATTCATCAGGGGTGAGAAAGTACTCTCGGTGTACAACGTGTCAGATCAACTTCAGCTATTGAACTTAGGTTTTCAGGTGAATCCCTCCTCTGGCTAGACCTCCAACAGGTAGAGAGGGAGCCATGAATGACTTGCTGGGCTGGAAATGACTGCCTTTGTCCTGGAAAATCCTACGCCTGGTGTGCTAGACAGTGTGATTTCCAGGTTTTTTTTAATTTGTACGTTGCGGCCCAACCCTGGGTAGGTGCATGCAAGCTTGAGCCAGGAGCACAGAGGCTCCTGTGGCTGCAGAGCTGCACCTCGCTGGCCTTCCATGCTCACTTCAAAGTCCTGGGACCCCGGGGCCATCTCTGGGCACCTCCTGAAGACGCAAAGGTGTGTCTGGAGGGCAGCATTAACACATGACAGCTGTGGGGAGGCACCTACCTTGCATAGCCTCTGGTCCTGGCTACCTGCCACCTAATCTTCCTGAGTCAAGGGAGGCGAGCAGGTGTTTCTTGAAGTCACGCCAGAGGCAAACTACTGGCACAATCAGCCTCCATTTTACTCCATCAGCACCTCTGATGATGCCGCCGTTTGAAGTTATAAATGAGTGTGGTGGCTGCAGCCGAGCATGTGCCTGGAGCCATCAATAATTAACAAGTTCTTGGGAAGTTTTAATGAGGCCTGCTCTCCTCTGCAAACCCCCACCCAAAATCCTCTGCCGGCACAGCTCCATGCGGTGCAGTTTGGGAGTTCAAGGCTGTTGCTCTAATGGATCACATTCTGCTATGGAGAGGGGTCAGCCTGGTGGCCGTGGTGCAGGTGGGCCCCCGTGTGCGCATGGCCCCACGCGTCCCCGCTGAGTCCTTGCAGGGTGTCTTCTTTGCACCAGGACTAGGGCAGGTGGAGCTCCAAGTGCTCAGCAAGGTCTAGCCAACACATCATAGTTTTTGTCTAGCACCTTGAAAGTATTTTGCTGCCAAAATCTTTTATAAACCAGTGGAAACTGAACATCTAGATACACCTTTAGTATGCCTTTCTCTGCTGATGACGAAGTAATTTTGAGTGGTTTTTTTCTGGCTCCTTTCTGGTAGCATTTCTGAAGGGGCTGTCACTTGGCAATGCAGATGGCACATTTGAAGATCCTTTGCGGACTTGCCTTGGCACAGCCAGTGCGTTGCTCCACACCCAGAACGCTTTGCAAGCACAAAGCAGAATTTCCCTGGCCTTCCTCCAGAGGCTGTCCCGTCCTGTCCCCAGCCGTCAGGAGGTGGTGTGATAAATACCCAGTATGCACTGGTTTGCCTTTCTTTACCCTCTAATCATATCTCCAAGAGGTAGCAAAGAAAGGCAAATCAAAGGCAAGGTTGGGAAGTTGGGCTTCCCTGGCCAGATGTGTCCTAGCGAGAGAGAGAAAGGGGATGCCAGTGCAGAGCAAAGTGTGAGCTGCGCCTGCACGCAGCTCTTTGGAGAAGACTTTGGTGGGGATTCCTTGCTCACTGTCCTTATGGGGTTTGGTTCACAGACATGAAAGCCACACGTGGAGCTTGGAGCGGACGGAGAGCCTGACTTCAGATTCCCAGTCTGGGATAATGCTGTCCTCAGTGGGAACCAGTAAATGCAACAGCCCTGCGTGTGTGGAGGCACGGGCTCGCCGCGGGGCCGCCTTCTGCATCGAGGACTCGCGGAGGCCCATGACGCAGTATCGTGACTCGGTGGATTCTCTGCGGGACTCACCGCACAGCGAGAGGTCAGACCCCACTGCCTGGTGCTGCCTGGCACAGCAGAGGCGAGCCATGCCCTCTGTGCCGGACACAAAAACGTTTGCCTCTGCTCAGCCCTAGAGCAGCAGTCCCATGGTAGCACTGGAGAAACTCCAGCTCTGGTCCTACCAGAGGAAGCCACTACCCCAGGAGGCCACTCTGGTAGGGGCAGCAAGCACTGCACCCTGCCCACCTGGTGACAACGTAGGTTTGGAGCACAGGGATGAGAGGCGGAAAATACCTGGCTGCAGTCAGCAACAGGTGAAGAAAAACTGGCTGAGAGCACACCCCGGGGCAGCTTGGTGGGCTGGCACCCTCAAGCAGGGTCTGGCCCTCAAGTGTATGGGGAAAAAAGATGTGCGTCCTCAGCGTAGTCCTGGATGACCTGGTGAGCAGGGGTGCTGTATGTGGGCACAGCCTTGGGGCAGGGCTCTGTATGACCCAGCCTTCCGGGGATTACAACTGCAGAGCTGAGACACCATCAGCCAGTGAGAGGCAGCAACAGTCATCCTCTTCCCGGGTCTGGTTCCTCACGATGCAGAAGCACATCTCCAACCTTGCTCCAGCCCTTTGTGTGTAGCCGTGGGCAACCCTGGGTGGCCATGTGGCCACTTCCAGGCAGTTACCCTTCAAGGCAGTGGGACTTGTCCATGGGGCAGAGGAGAAAGGCAGCATCTCCTGCTCTCTCAGTCTCTAGGCTGACCTTGCTCGTGTGGACGTCTCATACTTCACAAGACACGCGGGTAAAAAGGCACCGGATAAGCCTGGGCAACCTGAAATGAAATCTGCTCCTTAGAAAGAGGTGATGCTGAAGGAAGGGCTGTTTGGAGAGGGGCTAGACCAGACCTGAATTGCCACACTGATGTTGTCACTAGAGTAGATGAGAGCAGTAGATGCCTTTTTGAGACACAGGATTTTTGCTAAGTCAGAGGAAGCAATGCCCAGGCTTTCCCTATCTGTGGCCTGAGCAGGAGGAGGGCATTTTGGGGACCTTCCTCGGAGACAAGCCTGGCAGCTCCAGAGGGAACAGAAAGCAGCTGGCAGGCAGATGAGCAGCGGGGAAATCTTGCCTCAGCCTGCTGGGAGATGCTGCAAGGTTTGCAGTGATGCAGGGTGGGAATTGCACACCGAGTCCCTCGGGAGAGGCGGTCCTGGGATGCACAGTGCATGGTGCCCAAGCCCCCGCCGAAGCCAGCAGCTCATCCTCCCTCAGCACAGCAGTGCAAGGTCCCTCCGCCTGGTTCCCCAGGAGGTGCCGAGCTCCAGGACCAGGTGCACTGGAGGCCTCATGGGTCCCTGCGCCAGGTGTTCGGCAGAGCGCGGGCGCAGCTGGAGGTTTTTGGGGTTGTTCGGTGTCCAAACAGAGGTGTTGCTTCTTTCAGGTACGTGTCGGCCCTGACCACACCAGCACGCCTGTCGCCTGTTGACTTCCACTACTCGATGGCCGCGCAGGTGCCCACCTTCGAGATCACATCCCCCAACTCGGCGCACGCCGTCTCCTTGCCGCCAGCGGCCCCCATCAGCTTCCGCGTGGAGGAACAGCAGCCCCTCCTGCGGCGGTACCAGCTCCCCTTCCAGGACACGCAGAGGTACGACAGCTACTACCAAAGGAAGACCTACCTAAACGACAGCATGGGGAGCCTGCCCTCCAGCCCCTTCCGGATCACGGAG